>NC_003242.2:0-209982 GCF_000091225.2 Encephalitozoon cuniculi GB-M1
CATGTTCTTCCCAAGAGCGGAGAGGCGAAAAGATGAAAGCCGAGAGTTTCTGCTAAGCCGAGGGGAGAAAGAATGTCCGCGACAATCTCCCTCAACCCAAGAGGAGAGAAAGTCACAACCACGCCACATACATCACAAAAGCCACTCCCATACACACAATCACACAGAAGGATGCCACACACCCATCAACCGCCCCTGCAAAAGCCCCAGAGACCCACAAACAGAAAGCTAAAAAGACACAAAGACTTAACACACATAACCACACTCACACACACAAAGCCTACACAAATAAATAAACACTCCTCTCCACACTCACAGCCACACATAACCACACATAACCACACATAACCACACATAACCACACATAACCACACATAACCACACTCACAGCCACACAACGAACGCCCATGTCCAACGAGTCCCCCATAATCTCTCAAGAGCCATGTCTCCTGCATAATCGAGAGCCATGTCTCCATCATCTTCCAGAAACCAGAGAGCCAAAAAGATGAAAAGCAAGAGTTTCTGCCAAGCCGAGGGGCGAAGAGAATGTCCGCGAGAATACTTTCTGCCAAGCCGAAGGGCGAAGAGAATGTCCGCGAGAATACTTTCTGCCAAGCCGAGGGGCGAAGAGAATGTCCGCGAGAATACTTTCTGTCAAGCCGAGGGGCGAAGAGAATATCCGCGAGAATACTTTCTGCCAAGCCGAGGGGAGAAAGAATGTCCGCGACAATCTCCGTCAAGCCGAGGGGCGAAGAGAATGTCCGCGAGAATACTTTCTGCCAAGCCGAGGGGCGAAGAGAATATCCGCGAAAGCTTCTGTCGACGAAAGAGCCGAGAGGAGAGAGGAGAGAGGAGAGAAAGTCACAACCACGCCACATCACACACAGCAACACGCATCAACAGCATCAACGCCGTCTGCAAAAGCGCCAGAGACCCACAGACAGAAAGCTAAAAGACTTACTTAACACACACAGAAGGATGCCACACACAGCCACACACAGCCACACACGAAGGCTACACAAATAAACACTCCTCTCCACACACACGCACACACACAAGGACTCACACAGAAGACCCGGATGTCCGCAGAGAGAGAACAAGACACGAAGCGTGTAGCTCACATGCAGAGATTCATGCACCCACAACCAGCACTCGTTCCAAGGGCATGCATGCATACACACACAATCACACAGAAGGATGCCACACGAAGCCTCACACAGCCACACGAAGCCTCACACAGAAGGATGCCACACACACGCACATGCTCCGCAAAAAGCTCTGGAGAGCAGAGATAGCTCTGGAGAGCAGAGATGAATGTCCTGCATAATCTCTCGAGAGCCATGTCTCCTGCACAATCTTCCGGAAAGCGCAGAACAAGAATCTCTGGAGCCGAGGGCGAGAATGCCCTGAACAGCACAATGTCCAGGAGAGAGAGAGCGGAAAGATCTCTGCAGAGCCGAGAGCGCAGAGCGAGAAGAACGTCCGCGAGAGGCGAAAGTAACTCCGCGAGAGGCGAAAGTAACTCCGCGAGAATCTCTGTCAAGCAACGCAAGGGCGAGAGCGAAAAAGAGGAGAGAGAGTCCCAGGCGGTAAAGAGGCATCCTCGACCGGCTGGCTGGACACAGACGGGTCTGCACAGAACACCTCCGCAGTCGCAGAGAGGAGACCAGCAGAAAAGGCGCAACACATAACAAAAACCACACGCATACACACACACAGCCACACACGAAGGCTACACAAATAAACACTCCTCTCCACACACACGCATACACACACACAGCCACACACACGCACACACACAAACAACACAACAAGCGCTCACCTCAAACAAAAACTCCTCATAATCTCTCGAGAGCCATGTCTCCTGCATAATCCTCGCGAGAGGCGAGAGCGAGAATGCCCTGAACAGCACAATGTCCAGGAGAGAAAGAGCAGAAGTAACTCGCACACGAAGTCACTCAGATGCAGGAGCAGAGCGCGAGATGAAATCAAAGGTAACCACACACAGAGCAGGAAGAGAGTCCCAGGCATCCACACTCACATACACACACGAAGGCTCACACAGAAGGATGCCACACGAAGCCTCACATACACACACGAAGCCACACACAGAAGGATGCCACACGAAGCCTCACATACACACACGAAGCCACACACAGAAGGATGCCACACACACGAAGGCTCACACACACTCCAACCAACGCCCAGCTCTCCGCACAGAGGCGCAGACAACGCAGGACTCAGGCACAACAGCTCGGCACAGAGATTCAGGCACGCACACCCAGCACTCGTTCCAAGGACATGCATCCGCAAAAGAAGGCTGCATCCATCCAGAAACGTTCTGCTGAGTCATGGTGTCTGGTGATCCTCTGTCAACGCAAGGGGGGAGAGCCGAAAGAATGCCCGCGGCGATCTCCGTCGACCCAAGAGACAAGGAATGCCCGCGAGAGCCAAAGGAAGCCCGAGGGCTCGTCGAGACAGAGCGCAGGAGAGCCTCCGCACGGCTCGAGGCTGCAGCAGGATGCAATGGCAGGACGCGCCGAACAGCCCGCAGCCGCAGAGAGCGAACAGCCCGCAGAGAGGAGACCAGCAGAAAAGGCGCTACAGAAGTAGGCAGAGGGCATAAGACAATGCAGATAAAGGGCGCAACATTCGACTTCGCATCAACACCCAGGGCAGCTCGTGCTCAGTCAGGACTATCAGGCACTCGCACAGGCAGTGCAGGGCAACTCGCACAGGCAGTGCAGGGCAGGCACCCGCACAGGCCGGAGGTCGACGCACAAGAACGCCAGGGGCTCCGTCGGCAGGCCAGAAGTGGTAGAGGCATGGGAGGAGAGCACAGATAGTCGGCAGCAAGTCTGTATGGCGTGCTCAGGCAGGACAGAGGCTCGAAGCAGACGCCACGGGACTCCACTCGCACACACAGAGGCGTCGTCGGCTCGAGAATGTGCAGAGGCGGTCGTTCGAAGGCGCGCTCGGAGAGTGGATGATTCGCAGATAGACGATCGATGGAGAGTCGAAGAGCGTGGCCTTCGGGAGCAGGAGAGCCCAAACAGGCGGCAAAAGACACACACGGAGCAGAGGCAGTCTCGGCGGCAGACAAAGCAACGGCGTGTCCTCTCGCAGAGAAGCACGGAAAGGCGCAGAGACACGGCACAAGAGCAGGCAAGACAGGCATCACACGCAAGACAGTCGATCGCATCGGATCCGCAGAAACGTGGAGGACTAAGACAGGCATACGTATGCATTATGTACGTACACATACATACATACATATACATACATGCAAAGGACGACAAATAACGTGCCAAAGGATGCACAAATAAAGAGACAGACTTCCCGTAGAAAGACAGCACGGCTCTCGATGGCTCTCGTCGCTCGACAGGGCCGCAGGTCAGTCTCTTAAACAGACGGCTCCAGAGGGAACAGCAACAGACACACACACAGAAGGATGCCACACACAGAAGACCCGGATGTCCGCAGACAAGGCACAGAGATTCAGGCACGCACAACCAGCACTCGTTCCAAGGGCATGCACACAGCCACACAGGAAGGCTCACACAGAAGGATGCCACACGAAGCCTCACGAAGCCTCACGAAGGCTCACACACGCACATGCTCCGCAAAAAGCTCTGGAGAGCAGAGATAGCTCTGGAGAGCAGAGATGAATGCCCTGCATAATCTCTCGAGAGCCATGGTGTCGTGATGATCCTCTGTCGAGGCGAGAGTCATGGTGCTCTGCATAATGGAGAGGGAGAAGAAGAAAAGACCTCTGGCAAGGGGAAGTAGCTCGGACGAAGGACAGAGCGCGAGATGAAATCAAAGGTAACCACACACAGAGCAGGGAGAGCCACACACAGAGCAGGAAGAGAGTCCCAGGCATCGAGGCAGGAAGGCTGCACACGGCACAGCATGACCAATGGTCTACAAAAAGAATATCACATCATCAATAGCATCGCTACAAAAGGCGGCGGAGATCGGAAAAGTAGAAGACGCAGAGACTTAAGACACACACAGCCACACAGGAAGGCTACACAAATAAATAAACACTCCTCTCCACACACTCACAGCCACACATAACCACACTCACAGCCACACGAAGGCTCACACAGAAGGATGCCACACACAGGAAGCCAACACACACTCCAAGCAACGCCCAAGACAGCTCAGCACACAGGGGCGCAGAAGGCCCCAGAACAGGCAATAGCGCTCAAGAAGGAGCAGCAGCTCAAGAATCAAGAAGGAGCAACATCACACAGGAAGGCTCACACAGAAGGATGCCACACACAGAAGACCCGGATGTCCGCAGACAAGGCAGGGCTCAGGCACAGACAGGGCTCAGGAGAGGTTCGAGCACGCACAGCGAGCACTCGTGTCGAGGGAGAATGCTCTAGTGATGGCGTCGTGATGATGTTCTGCATGCCGGCGAGGGGAGAAGAAGAAAAGGCCTCTGGCGAGGCAAGAGGGGAGGACGTCGGCTCGTCGAGAGAGTCGCGGCAGGGCACAGCACATAAGAGCACATGCATGCACACAGAAGCGGCATCGCTACAAAAGGCGGGGGAGATCGGAAAAGTAGAAGACGCAAAGACTTAAGACACACACAGCACGGCTCCCGGACCGGAAGCAACGGGCAGCTCAGCTCTCCGCGCAGAAGGCGCAGGCCTCGTCGAGACGGAGCGCGGCAGGGAAGGAACAGCAGAGCAGAAGGAGCCGAAGAAGCAGAAGAAGACGGGCAGAGAAGCCGAATGCAGCAGAGAAGGAACAGCAGAGCAGAAGAAGACGGGCAGAGAAGCCGAATGCAGCAGAGAAGGAACAGCAGAGCAGAAGAAGACGGGCAGAGAAGCCGAATGCAGCAGAGAAGGAACAGCAGAGCAGAAGAAGACGGGCAGAGAAGCTGAATGCAGCAGAGCAGAAGGAGCCGAGCAGAGAAGGAACAGCAGAGCAGAAGGAGCCGAGCAGAGAAGGAACAGCAGAGCAGAAGAAGACGGGCAGGGAAGCAGAAGGGGCAGAAGACACAGTGCAATAAGAGCTCTCCACACACACTCGCGCAAATGCACAGCCTCAAAATGTCGGAATCCTCCTCCATCCGCACAGCTTGCACACACAGCGGTCGTCTTCCGCCACACACACCGCGCAGTCGGTCTTCAGGCTTAGAGGCCTTCAGCCATTATACTCCCGACGTAGCTCCGCAGCAGCCAGCAGGCACGCCGCTCCACCAGAGGTCGCAATCAAGAGTTCCTCTCGTACTATCAAGATCTGCTGCACAGTCCACACAGTAGGGTAAAACTAACCTGTCTCACGACGGTCTAAACCCAGCTCACGTTCCCTGTTGGTGGGTGAACAATCCAACACTTCGCAATCTCTGCTTCGCGATGATAGGAAGAGCCGACATCGAAGAATCAAAAAGCAGCGTCGCTATGGTCGCTCGGCTGCTACAAGCCAGTTATCCCTGTGGTAACTTTTCTGTCACCCATGTCCCACGCACAATAGGACATGGGATCTCTAGGCCAGGGTTTCCCCCAAACAGTCCCGCAATAGGAACAGTCTCAAGCAGGCTTGTGCCCTTGTGCTCCACGCGTGGTTTCCTTCCCCGCTGAGCCCGCCTTAGGACGTCTGCGTTAGTCTTTAGCAGTCGTGCCGCCCCAGCCAAACTCCCCACATCCATCCACAAAGCACTGGGCGGAAGACATAGTGGTATCGCACTCATCCCCACCTCGCTGCATGCCCACACCCAGCACTTCACACATGCTAGAGTCAAGCTCAACAGGGTCTTCTTTCCCCGCTGATCAGCCCAAGCCCGTTCCCTTGGCTGTAGGTTCACAAGACAGGCCGTAGGGACAGTGGGAATCTCGTTGCTCCATTCATGCGCGTCACTAATTACATGACGAGGCATTTGGCTACCTTAAGAGAGTCATAGTTACTCCCGCCGTTTACACTCGCTTAGCCCACACAGGCCGTAACTAAAAGTGCACTGGGCAGAATTCACTTTGCGTCCACACACAAAGCTATGTTTTTAGTAAACAGTCAGATTCCCCACAACAAACAGTTCTAGCACGCTAGAGCCAATCCTTCTCCCGAAGTTACACATCAATCTTGCCGACTTCCCTTACGGCCCTTGCACAAAACACTTCCGCGGCAAACAGTGGACACCAGATGCGGTCTAGGTACGACAAAGCAGCCTCTTTTTCATCGGAACAGGCTCGCCCACAATCGCTGCTTCGCATCATAACAATCCGCAGCAGACAGCATCCAGTTCTGCTATCCTGGACAGGGCCGCCCCCATCCGTCACAGCCAAGTCGCCTCCCAGCCGCAATACACACAACTATCAATGCACCTCCGTATCCACAGTCGATTCACCCCTGCCACACAGGGAACCCTCGTCCACAGCGCAAATCATTTCCTTGTTACTGCTACCAAGATCTGCACATATCGCCCCTCCACCCCCGCTCACGCAGGACCTTCAGCAGAACGATACCGCCCCCTTACTCAGATACTCCCCCCGCAGGCATCGGAATGCAATTCAATCCCTTCCATTTTCTCCGCCGCCCAATTCGGTAGGTACGTTGCAACACGTTTCTTAGCGGATGCCAACCTCCATGGCCACCGTCCAACTGTCAAAATCAGGCCGCCGGATTCACTCACCTTGCATAAGACTCCTTAGCCCGCTTAAAGGTTCATCCCTTCTCGCACACCATGCTTACCACAGTATGCCCACTGGCAACACACTTAAAAGACATCTTCAAAGTTTAACGCAAGCGCATTAGTGCTTTACAACATCTTACACTCCCCGTCGCCGCTGTCCTGAGAGACATTTCAGAGGGAACCAGCTACCAGATGGTTCGTTTGGTCTTTCGCCCCTATGCACATGTCATGCCATCGAGTTGCACGTCAGAACGGCTTAGATCCTCCAGAACACTTTCGCATCCCTTCAATCAACACACACATAGCTCACCATCTTTCGGGTCCGACCGCAGCATCCATCCCCTCTCGGAAAACAATCCTGCCGTCGTCTCCTTGGTCCGTGTTTCAAGACGGGCGGGAACATCCCCCATTCACTCCATTCACTTTCATTTCTCATCATCCTCCTTTTCACACTTCAATCACTCTACTTATCCGCTATCGGTCATCAGCCATATTTAGCCTTCGGTGCATCCACCACCGCATTCGCGCTGCACTACCAAGCAACACTACTCACAAAAAAAGCCGCCGCGCCTACAGGCACATCGCCCTCTCCGCATCCGAATTCAATCGCACTCGCCGCTGCTGCCACAAACACAACCCGCCAAACGCAGTTACCACACAGGCTCATGCCATTTCACTCGCCGCTACTCAGGCAATCCCATTTGGTTTCTTCTCCTCCCTTTACTGATATGCTTAAGTCCAAGGGGTCCCCGTGCACACCGCACACAATTCAGACACCGTCACAACAACAACGCATATCGTCCTCCTGCACGTCCTTCATCGCCGCTAATGCCAATCAATCCCGTGAACAGAGAAACCACAAACAAACAAACATCCATCAAAACACAACAACATACTGATCCTGCTGCTGGTTCTCCAACAGCAGCCATGTTACGACTTATATCTTATCTAACACTCAGGACTCAGACCTTCCGATCTTCGTCCAGTGCGTCATCTTAGATAGCGACGGGCGGTGTGTACAAAGGACAGGGACACATTCAAAGCAGCTTCGTCAGCCGCTATTACTAGGAATTCCACGTTCAGAAGCCCCTTACACAGCTTCATCCCTCACAGCAGGCAGAAGCGCCATCTATCGTAGTGCGCGTGCAGCCCGCCTCATCTCAGGGCATAACGGACCTGTTCTCTTCCATCCCCTCCTTGCTCCGTAGAACACCGTCAAAGGGTCTCACATCTTACGCAACTTAAGACAAAGCTCACGCCATCCATTTAAAACGGCCATGCACCACCGCCGCATGCCTCATGCCATGCACTCACAGGCATCCTTCAGAGCCGGTAAGTTGCCCCGCGTTGAGTCAAATTAAGCCGCACACTCCACTCCTTGTGGTGTCCTTCCGTCAATCTCTTCAAGTTTCACTCTTGCGAGCATACTATCCCCAGAACCCGCATACTCAAGATTTCTCATGGACAACACACACTGTCCCGTCCAGTCGGCATCGTTTACTGCTAGAACTAAAACGGTATCTAATCGATTTCGATCCTCTAGCCTTCGTCCTTCATCGCAACATTAGTCCAAGAGCACAGCCTTCGCTTCCGCTCGTCCAGTCAGGGTCTTCGCATTTCACCTCTCGCCCAACTATCCAGTGCCCCTCGTCCTCTGCCACACACATCACTACATCCACACACAACCACAAACATCACACACAAAGACATACACAACAGACTACGGACATTTTAACTGCAGCATCCACCATAGACACTATTGGAGCAGGTATTACCGCGGCTGCTGGCACCCGACTTGCCCTCCAATCACATGCGACCCCTTTGCACTCGCACACACATCACTTCTCATAACCGCCTCCCCAAAGGATTAGGCAAGTTTCGCGCCTGCTGCCATCCTTGGACGTAGTAGCCATCTCTCAGGCTCCCTCTCCGGAACCAAACCCTGATCCCCCGTATCCCGTCTGCGCCTAGTTAGGCCATTACCCTAACTACCAGCTGATAGGCCCACAACTTACTTGCCAACCCCCACAGGGGCAGACCACTATCTGCAGTTTCCCGCAGCTACTGCTCATCCCGCAAACAAATCATCGTGCTATCACTGAGCCGTCCGCTAATCCCCCACAAAGAGTTCACAAGCATGCATGGCTTAGCCCCAGAGAATAGCATCCACGTCAGGCAGAATCAACCTGATGCCCCACACACACACAATCACTAACCATCAATCAAAAAACACACAACACCACTCCCCCCGCAAACGGCACCCCCCAAACCAGCCAATCATCCATCAACCCCACACACAACACTCACTCCTCTCAGCAGAGACACACACAATCAAGGCCCCCCACACTCACATTTTATCCCCTCCCTCTCCCCCAACACCACTGACCACAATTCCCCCGAGCACTCAACACTCAAACACACAACATCCCCTAGTCCAAACAGAACAGACCCAACAGCCCCTAGTCCAAACAGAACAGACCCAACAGCCCCTCCCCACACACACACACCCTCCAAACCATTCTCCCCCCATCCGAACACACCAATAAACACCCCTAACACCAATCAATCAATCAATCAATCAAACAAGCCCCTAAATCTCACACAACACCAATCACACACACAAAACAAACAACAAGCCAGAACTCTCACAACAACAAAAACACACTCCAAACAAACAAACAAACAAACAACACAGCTCCCTATCCCCCTCCACACCCTCCACTCATCCTTGCGTCCCATCCCACACAGCCCACACTCTAAGTCCCCACTCCATCCCAATCACAAACTACCCCCAAACGAGCCCCTAACAGTCCCCAATACACCCTCCAGCCAACCATCTCTCCCCCCTCCTGACAATCCAGAACACACCACACACCACACACCACACACAGCGAGCCCCTGACTGAATACCCGACCTTCAAACAACACACTACGCCCAAATCCCAGACAAACACACAGCAGAGCAACACACACTTCAAAATCCCCCTATCGTAAATAAACCTCCCCACACAACTCCCTTCACAACCCCCCCCCACACACACTCAAGACAACTGCAAACCGAAAAATCCCTTCCATCCAAACAGAGAGAGAACAACACACACACAAAGAGAAACAAAGAAACAGAAGCCGAGACCCAACCACTCCCACAACCCCACGCTGCTCACACACAACACACAGCTCCCTATCCCACAACAACCCCCACAACTCCATCTCCCATCCTAACACAACCTCACCGTCACAACATCACTGCTGCTCCCCAGAATCATAAATCCTGCTTCCAATAACCATCCACTAATCTCCGCCACACACACACAATCACACACCAACACCATCCAAACACACCACACTATCCTACTCCCGAAATCCCCTGCTTCTTCCATTCCCCGCCATCTCAATCCTTTCAATCACTACACTCCCCATCAATGAATCAAAGCGTGATCATTCACTCATCTTTTCTATCGTCCTCCCTCTCTCTTCATCCCACCTTCTCCGCAACACCTTCTCCACAACACCTTCTCCACAACACCTTCTCCGCAACACCTTCTCCACAACACCTTCTCCGCAACACCTTCTCCGCAACACCTTCTCCGCAACAAACCGCCCGAACAGACACCCGTATCAACGCCCTTATCGACATCCCAATCCATCCCAATCCATCCCATGCCCTCTAGTAAGTTTAGTACTTATCATTCCATCGAAGAATCCAAGTATTGTTATTGCAAACCAATCATACTGTATTCATCCTGCCACAATCGCGAGGGGAGAAGCACAGCCCATCCGAAAAGAGCTCCCTACTGCCCCAGACAGAGTCCCCATCCCTCTCCTCATCTCCGCCGCTCCTACCCATTCACCATCTGCCCTCCGCCATCCTACCTCCGCCATCCTAAATGGTTACTTCGCCTTACTCCACAACCTAAGAGAGTCTCCACATCCACCCCCCCCCCAAAATCAATAAACACCTCTCAACCCCCTCATCCCAACACCATCCCTGCCCCAACCACCCACCACATCGCCCTCCCCACCCAACTCCCCCAACACAGAGAGCCCCACACACTCACATCCACAAAATCCCCCACATAACCCAAACCATCCCAGTAGAAAACAAGAGCACAACCATAATCCCATTCGTTTTATTCATCACCCCCCAGATCATCCATGCCCTGCCCTGAAGACGGAGACCCCCACGAGATCCGAGCTGTTCAAACCATTCAGGCACACCATCTCAAATCCATCCTCCTTCACAGTTCAAACCTTACAACACACAATCCACAAAC
Source organism: Encephalitozoon cuniculi GB-M1 (assembly GCF_000091225.2). Classification (NCBI taxonomy): domain Eukaryota; kingdom Fungi; phylum Microsporidia; family Unikaryonidae; genus Encephalitozoon; species Encephalitozoon cuniculi. The sequence continues at coordinate 10,918 of NC_003242.2, forward strand.
CCCCATCCTAATCCGAAGAACACCCATCTCTTGTCCATATCCTATGACCTCATACCGTCCCCCCACCGCCATCCTTGTTCCGCTCCTTGTCCAATCAGACAGAAGGTCCCACAACTCCACATCCATGCCTCCCTCCAACGTCTCCCTCCAACACTCCCGCCATTCTCCTCCTTCCATTCTCAGGAACCCCACAAGACAACCCCCCAGAGAACTCACACATCCATAAAAACCACCCCGTCTCTATCTCCTCTCAGAACTTCCTCCACACCCCCATCTCATCAAACTCCTCTGCTCCGAGTTCTCAGAAAGAGACTGACCTTCAGATCCGAGCTTCCGACCTCCAACTCCCCCGAGATCCAGGGTCCTCCACAGGAGAAGAACCCCTTCTTCAAGCCCCACCTCCCTTGCTCTCTTACCCATCTGCGTCCGTGTTCCGCCATCCTCTCCCTCCTCCCAGAGCCCCGAAACAGCTCCTTCACACATCTCCCTTTGGATACACCCCAACCTTGTCGCCATATACATTCCGCCCCCTTGAACCCAACACCATCTGCTTGATCGACTAACTCGTAACCTCCCCCGAGCCGTCATGCCTGTAATAGTACACACATCCATCCGATTCCTCAATTCATCACCATTCCTCTACAAACTTTTCATACTCCAGAGCCCCCAATCCCCAGATCCGAAGACTCAAATCGAGCCAGATTCCGAAGAGCTCAAATCAAGACACATCTCCTTGATCCATTCCACATCTTCCCCCGAAACCATCCCCCATCTTCAGCCCCTCCTAAACCTCCCGCCCCCATTAATGTATGTCCTCGATACATCTAGAGCCATCCTCGATACATCTAGAGACTCCCTGATAGATAGATAGATAGATAAATAGATAAATAAATAAGTAGGTAAGTAAGTAGGTAAGCAAGCAAGTAGACCCCATTCTTCCCTAAAACCCCCCAAAATCAAGACACATCAGAAGTACATCATATATATTCCAGCCCACAGACACCCACATCCGCCCAACACCTCCAACAACAATCCCACACTCCCTATCCTTGCCACCCTTCTTCACCTGCCCACACTCCTGTAATATGACACATCCCCTTTAAGACAAACAGACAGAAACTCTGCTTCCTTCTCAGAGCCCCCGATACACCGAGAATCCTTTCGGGCTCCGGCATCCAGCACTTCCACCACCCACAGTCAGTGCCATCCATCCCACCTCACAGCCCTCTCCTTACCCAATCAGTCGGCATCTCAGAGCCCCTGTGTCTGCCACAGCCACGCCAAAAGATCCCCCGATGTCGCCACAATCAACAGTCTCCCACAATCACATCCGGCAACCTACAAAGCCTACGACAGACAACCGAATCCTCTCAGCCCATCAGAAGACCCGTTCCCCCTCCACAATCCCCCCCGCACCCAGGCACATTTCTGCCCCGAGATCCTGCCGCCAATCCCCCCATTCATAACCCATATGTGCAAGGATCGCCAACACACATCCCGCCCACAGATCCAACACAACCGTGTCAAAACACCGCTCGCAAAGTTGACCTCAACTATCGCGAAAGGGCCTTTGCACAGGAGGAGCACCATGGGACGCCACAGGGCCGCCTATCACCGATGCTATAGGAGATCAAGCAAAGAATCGTCCGCCATCATCCCTTGCAAGACAAGAACCTACTCGACGGTATCAGAAACGGCCTGGAGACAAACGAACCCAAGCCCCAACGAACTGCTGCTGTCGATGCTGCCACCAGTGCCTCGACGCCCTAGAGGAGGCTGTCGTCCACTTCACGCCCCTCTTCTAAACAAGATGCCACAGACTTTTCCTGCTGCTTCCGAGCGGCCAATGCCCTCTCGACGACTATCCAAGGCCACTCAAAACGTTCAAACACGCCCTTCGGAGCGCCCTGCCCCATGTCACCGAAGGCCCGGACCAAGAGGTCCAGGAGGTCGAGATCCCCCAGAGGCTTGCCATCCTTGGTCTCTTGGCCCCGAGCTTGGTCTCTTGGCCCCGAGCGAGGTGCAGTTCGACTGCCTCGAAGCCAGCCGGACCTGGAACACCTTCATCGGTGCATACACGAAATAAGCCTCAAGCCCTCTACCTTCCCCATGGCATTGATACGCCTCTCTTCAGAGACAGTCAGGCGAGCCGTCCAGAAAAGCCGATCGCCAAACGTCCCAGAACCCCAGAGAGCGCAACCCCACGAGATTCTTCGGGATGCCACCACCGCCTTCGACTCCCTGCCCAAAAGCTCAAGTCCCTCAGGACATCATGTGCCCAAGCCGTCGATGATCTTCAAAGGAATCGAGGCCTTTTCTGCTGCATTCGATGAACGATGAACTAAGCCGGATGCTGCACGAAGCAGAGCATGCTGCACGAAGCAGAGAAGAACCCGTCCGCCCGAACGAAAGGACTGCCAATCTCGGAAGGGCCCTCTCCCCTCATAAGACTGCGTGGACTCCCATGCTCCATGCTCACTGCCATCCGTGCTTTCCTTCACCTTGCTAACCAACGACGAAACCAGGGCGAACACAGGATCAAACACTGCACCGTACTCGCCGCGCCATCACGCACCAGACCCGGAGACTCACCGAGCTGTTTGATGACCGTGCCCACCGCCCTGCCTCGTGCCCATCAATCAGCCCGCGACTACTCCACTCCATGACTGCACAAGAGGCTCCGGCGATACGACTGCCACTGCTGCTCATAGTCGGCTGAACACACGTCCCCCAGCGCCTGCCTGCTTGCCCGATTAAAGACATGTGAATATCCCCTCTTGAGCATCCGTGTGCTGGGCAGCAGTCCTTGCACGTCTCCGATCGATGGCCGCGCCCACCCAACTCCCCGAGACTGCCAAGCCAAAGCACTCCAACCAATCTGAAGCCGGTCCAGCCCCACTGGCTTCTCCAACAGCCCCCATGCCACGCCCTGCATCCCATCTAGCACCCATGCCTTCAGATCATCCAGACTTCCGATCCAAGTCCGCTCGTCTTAGATGCCAACCGCCCCGTACAAACAACTGCGGCACATTCAAACAACCACCGTCAGTCGCTGCCACTAGCCGTCCAAAGCCAGGCAACCCATTCCTCCAGCCCCCAACCAAAGGCACGCCTCCCCCAAAGAAGAAGAAGAAGAACCACACAGAAGGATGCCACACACACGAAGCCAATCCAGAACCAAACACCAAACACACAGAAACAGAGTCCCCCAAACCACAAACTTCTACACAGCATCACACTCCCATAACTATCCCTTCCTCCCTCCTTAGCCAGAACACCCAGAGAGAGAAAAGAGGCCTGCCACTCCTAACATCAAGGCCAAGCACCATCCCAGCAAACACTTATCAACCACAATCTCCGCACATCCACTCACACACCCCGCTCCAGCGCCCCATCTCCACTGCCCTCCTCCACCAAAACCTCCACATCCGAGCTCGGAACATCCGACACACAGGCAGACTCCACGGAAGCCCCACAAAAGGTGCCCAGACAGCCCAACAAGCACAGCCACATCCTCCAAAACAGCTAGCAACCCTCTAGCCGGCCTCTCCTCATCCTATAAATCAACCATAACGAATGCTCTCATCCCCTCTCCCGCAAAGCCTCCGCCATCATCTTCTCCATCCAATCATCCGGAGTCCCACACAACTCCTGCAGAACATCCGAGCTTCCCTCAGAGCCGCATCCCAAAAGCCAGGCCCTTGTCCATCCGCCCCTCCGCCAGGGAGCGGACATCGCCAGAACCCTGCCTCAACCCAAAGACACACATCCCCAGTCGCAGGACCAAATCCCCAGCACCTCAACACATCAGAGCCTGCCACAAAGCCCGCTGCGAGAGTCGCAAGGACAACCAACCCCAAGCAAAGGCCATCACTTCCACTCTCCTCCCTGTCCAAACCCACAGAAATACTCCGCATCGCCCTTTTCCGTCTTGATCGGCTGCCTCCACCGCCGCACAGCCTCTCTATCCCAATCGCCGGGCCCTCCCATCAGCCATCAAGAATCTCACCCACCTCAAGCTCCTTGCCAGGAAGGACATACCTGCACACCCCGCAGTCTCCAGCCATTCCGACAGAGAGACACCTAACCTCACCAACCAATTCTATCCATAGACGCAATTAAGACCTCGCTTCCATTGGAAACACACCTCATCCATCATCCGGGACCCCACCGAGAGTCCAAAGCCCGCCCCTGCCACTCTCTGGATAGACAGCACTGCACCGCCTGCCCTACTTCCCGAGGTCCCGCCCCACGCCCTTGCAAAGCACAGGAAGCCCCCCACGCCCTACCCCCAGCTCCCGAGATGCATTTGCGCCCTTCACCACAATCCCCACAAAGCGCCTGCTGCAATCCAGAGCTTCCAGCAACAGAGCCGCCGACCCCTGCCGAACATCCGACAGCCTTCCGCAGATCCCAAGCGCCTTCCCGCACACCTCGCACCTTCTCCCGAGAAACCCTGCACATCCTCTGCGAGAACCGTTGTCTTGCAGTTTCCAAAGTCGTCCACACACCAGACATACCGCCCAAGACCCCCGCCTCCCAGGCAGCGAGTAACCGGGCACATCGCACCGCAAAGCACCCAGCACGCCGCCAGAGCTGCAAACTCAAAGCTCCTAACCCGTGTGTTGGCCATCCGCTCCGCATCCCCTCTCCGAAGCACTCCCCACGGCACTGCACTCTCCGCGACATCCCCACCGAAAGAAGCTCCACCTTCTCGACAATCCCAGGGGAGCGAACAAGAGAAAGACACCGCCCCTCATACAACCCACAATCCTAGAGCCTCTGCCTCATCCAGTCCTCTCTCCCCATAACATTTCCAGCTCTACAGACCACCCAGACCCTAGCCCCGCCATCAAACCCAGTCCCCCCAACAATACACGCCATATCCTACTCACAACGAAGTCCCTACTACTAATTCTCACACACCCAATCATATCAGCATATCCATTTCATCCATACTTCTTCTCTACCCCACATGAACATCACACACGTTCCAGAGATACACAGAACTGACAAGCAACACACCGAAAACCTGCGACACTGGAGGAAGATCCTCGGCATTGCTCCATTCGTCTCAATTGTATTCCCTGCCATCATGTACTTCATCTCCGACGAAGACAGTTTTAAAAAGAGTCTTCTCCTCAGGTTCATCACAATACTCCTCCCCTTTTCATACTCAGCGGTACAGTATGCCATACTACTCCACACCACACCATACTACACCCTCAATCTCCTATTTCTTGCATTCGCCGCCATCTCCATCCTTTCAATCACTGCACTCCCCATCAATGAATGGAAAGGTGATGATTCACTCATCTTTTCTATCGTCCTTCCCTCTCTCTTCATCCCACCCACCTATCTCCTCTCCACCTCCTGCCGCCTTGTTCCAGGACAAACCGCCTTCACAGATACTGGCATCAACGTCCTTATCGACATCCTGATCCTACTATGCCCTCTAGTAAGTCTTGTGCTCGTATGTAAAGAACCCGAGTACCGTCTTCTCTCTGCAGTCCCATTCCCCATACTCATCCTGGCACGGTTGCTCAACGACAGGTATTGCCCATCCGAAAAGAGTGCTCCGCCTACTGCCCCATGGAGAGTCGCCATCCTTGTCCTCATCCTCACCTCTGCTGCTCTTATCTACGCATTCATGATGTGGACACCCATTGCCATCCTAAATGGTTACTTTGGCTTACTTCACAAGCTAAGAGAGTCTTTCCTTTCACTAAGGCCTGATTAATAAACAGTTCTCCACTCCATCTATCGACACGCTCTTAGGCCACACAGACCATCCCTAACACCCACCCACCAGATCGCTCTGCTCTCTTCAGTCAACATACATAAACACACACACACATCCAGGAGATCCCCACATAACCCAAACCATGTCAGTAGAGAACAAGAGCACAACCATAATACCATTTGTTTTATTCATCAACACATCACTCCACTCAGATCATCCATGGCCTGCCCTGAATCCTGAGACGCCGGAGAACCAAGGTGTTCAAAGGATTCCTCCACACTATCTGGAATGATCCTGTCTCCTTCACCTTTCAAACCTTACTCCCAGAGGATACTCAAACTTGCCGCATCCTGGTATTCCTTATCCTCATCTATCTTCTCAACGTCGCTCGTCTCACCAAGATTGCCCCCCATCTCACAGCATCCCCCATCCCCTCTATTCCTGTAACCCGGAACATCAGGTGGTACACAATTGGGCACCCACTAGGAGAGTCCTTGAACATCCCAACCTCCACCACTCCTGCCATCCTCCGCTCTCAAGAACCCCACCACCAGACGGCCTCGAGAACTCCCGCCCTTGGTGTAATCTCCTGCATCCATGAAGAGCCTGTCTGCATCTGGGCTCTTGAGAAGTTCCAGCACACCCGCTATGTCATGGAACACCTTCTGCTCCTGATCTCTTCAAGAGACCTTCCACCTCTCCTCGCCTCCCCTGTCCCACTCCTCCTTGATCTTCTCTGGGCTCTCCACCGAAGAACCCTTCTGTGGATCCTGAAGCGCTTCTGGCCACCCCTGCTTTTCTTGCCTGTCTTCCTGCGTGCTCCTCCAACCTCCACGAACGGCATCTCCGCTTCCTCACTCGCCTCCCCCTCCCTCAGAGACTCCCCACTCTTCTTGCTCTTAGTCTTCTCCTCTCCGGATCCTGCTCCCGATCCCTCTTCTCCATCTCACTTCTCTGCCTTTCCTTGACTACATTCGCAACCTTGTTGATATATCTCCTGTCTATCTCCTCTCCCTTCTTCCCCAGCAGCATCTGCTTGACTAACTCCCTTGTAACATCTCCTCCATGCTCTCTGTGTGCATCTAATAACAGACTAGTGTTAACAACAGTACATTCTAAGTATAGACCGCGGCTAATCTCATCTTCATCAACCTTTGCCTTCAAAGCCTTTCTCACGCTTCCCTCTGCCAACAGCCCCATCAGCTCCTCCTCTTCCAACTCAAGGCAGATCTCCTTGCATGCATTGCACACTATCTTCTCTGCCTCAACTACCCGCCTCAATCTTTCCGTACTATAAAGAAACCCTGCGCGTTCCTTAACCCTACTCCAAAACCTTCGATACTTCCTTTTCTCTTCTGCAGACACTTCACCAAGTGCATTTTCTATCATGTCGCTAAGTCTGTTTATGATACTTTTTCCATACTTCACTACATGACCATCTCCCGCTTTGTTGCATTCAAATATCATTTCATGCACTGTTTCCAACGACTCGCTAAACATCTTGCGGCCTCCCTTGTACACCTTTGATGCACCTGCAGATATCTTCTTCAAGTACCCGTCCATCATTTCACTAAACAGCCTCTCAGATCGATCATCCTTGTATGCTATCCCGCCAACCACAAAATACCACACCGCGTGAGAAATATTGTGTTCTAAAAAGGATGCAACACGTCTCCTGGCATTTCCCTTCAAGTCGCCGTACTTCGTTGTCGGTAGCACAGCAATATTGTATCCCTGGAACATAAACGGGAATACTATCACCTGGCTATCTGGCCCGAGTGTAAAGGCGGCAGCCTTCTCCAATCGTGGGGAGCAGTCCATCACACCAGCCGCTGCAACTAGCGTCCATGCTGCATAGATCCGCCTCATGGGCCAGATCTTTCCTCCTGCTTAGTCGCCTCCATCTCCTTTTCATATGACGTCGTGATGTCTCTCAGCGGTGCTTGCTGCCCTGCACAGGTCATTTCCTCCAAGGCATAATGTCCTTTTGCTCCTTACCTCTTCACCGCAGAACCTTCTCAAACTAGCCCATTCCATCCACCTACAGAGCATCCTGCCTGCCGCAGCTCCCCCCGCCATCGCTCCCGCACAAGGCTGCACACAACTGCCCGGCCCCATAAAGCCCTCGTCAGCACACATGGCCCACAGACCACGCCTTGTCCCCACACCCAACCAATTGACCATAAACACGTATCCTGCTGCTTACCTATCACGGCCTTTCCACAACCCGAATCCTGCCCGCTGACACTGACGGCTCCACCTATCCCACTCCCGGCCCGCTACTACCGCCGTGTCGGTGGCCATGCTCTTCTATCTCCCTGGAAGCTACTGTCCCCACCCATCGCCCTGCTTGTTTCATTCAGGCGAGATTGCCCGGGAAGAACTCCCCCAAGCCTCCGCACACACGAAACAAGGCGTCTAACCAACGCCAGGAACACTCGCCCACCATTGGTCCTTGCAGCCGCCATCTGCTGTACCCCCACCCAATATACGTCGATCCCCTGACCCTTCATGGGTATCATAGACGTCCAGAGGTCTCATTTGACTGCCACGCCGTCCAAGGAGAGGGATGCACCAGCACACCCTCCCCCCACAATCTTGCCTGTCTGTATCCTTTTTCCATACACATCTATTGCACTTCCTGTCCTCATGTACTACATCCCGGAGAAAGGCCAATTCGACCAAAATCCCTTTCTCAAGCTCATTGCAATACTCCCTCCCTGCCTGTACTCGGCGGTCCAATTCCCTCTCCTCTTCCTCGGCAACCCCGAGTCTTCCTGCACGCCTCGACCTGCATTATATGCAACACTCTATCTGCTCCTGGATGCCTCTCTCCTTGCATTTTCTGCCATCTCCATCCTCTCGATTGCTGCATTCACCACTACAGAATGGAACAGCGATGAGGTTGTGGCCGTCTGCTCCACCCTCCTCCCCTCCCTGCTCGTACTGCCTGCCCACCTGCTATCCACCTCCTGCGCCCTTACCCCAGGGTCAATCGGATTCACAGACTCCTCTGTCGACATTCTCATTGACCTTCTGATGGTGTCACTCCTTGCAGCAGGCCTAACGCTGAATGTGGACGAGTCCTGGCGCTTCTTCCCCTACATCTGCATCAGCTCCCTCGTCCTTGTCCTGGCAAAGTTGCTCCGGAAGAGCAGCTCCATGCCCAGAAGGGACCCTGCGCCTGCTCCAGCCTGGAGGATAGCCGCCTTTGTCCTTATCTTTGGCCTTTCCATGTTTGTTTACTTTTCCATCCTCTATGAGTGCCTGCTCATTTTCGGCAACCATTTCCCCTGGTTCCCAAGCCAAGCACCTTCCAACGACTTGACGAATAAATGGTAGCCCGGGACCTTGCATACACACAGCCTACTGCCTTCAATGGATACCCCACACCATCTGTATCCTCCTTCCTCCCCATCCACCTCCTTTCCAGCCTAGCTACATGTCGTGTAAGTTCTATCCAGCCACACTCCTTCTATTTACGTCCCTGCCCTGCCATCCGAAGCATCTGAATAACGTCAAGCAATACTTCGTCCACTCACTTCATATATTTATTATGTCCATATGCCACATACACATAGTATGTCATCAGATCTCAGGAATCCGAAGAATAGTGAGAGTCCGGAGAACCTCGCTGGTGTTCTTGGGATTCCGGTACTCTATCCTGAACTCATTCCCATTACTCGTCATTTCACACCGGACACCAGGAGGATACCGAAACCCAGACATATCCGAGGACTCCTCCTTCTTTATCTCATCCACATCGTCTCCCTTCCCAAACGACGAGCCTCCGACCATTCCTGCCCTCTCAGTCTCCGTGGGCCTGAACATCAGGTGGTAGACCACACTCTCTCCTCTCTCGCCCTTGAAAAGCCCAACCTCGACCTTTCCCACCTTCTTCTCCCCTCCCTCCTCAAGTATCCCATTTGCTACCATCTTCCATCTCTCACTCCCGCCCTTCATGTACTTGCCAGTCCGGAAAAAAAACCTGTCACACTCCTTGCTCTTGATGAGCTCTGAAACTTCCACTATGTCATGCACCTTCTTCTGCTCCTTAATCTCTTCAATCGATCTATTTTTCCACCTCTCCTCGCTTCCTTTGTCCAGTTCACGCTTGATCTTCTCAGCACTCCTCTTCCACCGGAGAACCCGGCTGTGTATCTTGTAGTGGTGCCCATCGCCTTTTCTCTTCCCCTTCAAGCTCTTCTTACGCCGAGCCCCTCCAACCGCCGTCTCTACCAACGGAACCTCCGCACTCTCCTCCTCTTCTGCCTCTACACCTTCTTCTTCTTTTCCGTCCTCTTCCTTACTCTCCTCCTTAGCCTCTCCTGCACCCCTCTTGCCTCTCCCTTTACTCTCCTCCCTCTTCTCCCTCTTCTCCCTCTTCTCCCTCTCCTCCCTCTCCACCATCCTCAACAGCTCCTCCTCATTCTTGGCTCTTTCCTCCTCCCTTCTCTTTCTTTCTTCCATCTCTCTCATTTCTTCCAACCTTTTTCTCTCTCTAACTTCACGAACTGCATTGTTGATGCTCTCATCATCAATACCTTTATGCTCTATAAATGCTTGCTTGAATACTTCTGCCATAATGTCCACACTCTTATATTTCTCATCTGTACTCACCAGTTTATGGTGATCTATATAACTAATTAGCGGCACCTCAATATCAGTGTAAGGCATTACTATCTTTAAGCACAAATGTCTTGAATATACTTCCATAATAAAGCTCATTCTGTCTTCATCTTTCTCCCAGACATATGCACACACATCGCATATTATCTTCTGTGCCCTAACCATCTCCTCTTGCCTTTCTTTGGTACACAACCTTTCTCCATGCTCCTTGATCTTCCACAGCATCTCCTCTTCTTTCTTCCTTTCCTCAGGCGACAGAGACCCTGGTATCCCCTGCATCCGATCCTCTGCAGAGCGGGCAAGCCGTTGTCCAAACTCACTCACCATACTGACATTTTGCTTAAATACTTCCATCACCAGGTCCATCAGCCGGATCCCAGATCTTCTCCTGGCCCCCTTATACAGGGAAACAGGATCTGAATCCCTGGAAACGGTCGCCTCAAAAACTTCGTTTATCAAACTTTCAATCCAACTACTACCTCCAGGCACATGCATCCATACCATCAAACGCCACACCAGCCGTCGAAGTTGCATAACAACTCCTTCGACATACTTCTTTTCACTTTTATCTACATCCTGGTATCTTGTGGTTGGGAGTGCAACAACTCTATCTCCATGAAAAATAAATGGAATCATCACTCTTGTGTCTAAGCAGAGTTCTTTCTCGAATGTTCTTATCCTCTCCACCTCTGAGTCATACAACTTACGGGAAAAGGCTTTCTCAAGTACTTTTCTTACCTTCTTCATGCCTTCAGACTCCTCCACATCGGACCCGTGCAACCCCCCCCCCCAAGCAATCCAACCATGCACACTACCCATGCCCTCATTACTCGCCAAGGGCACCCACTTATTAGACTCCCGATGCTCTCTCCTTTGCTCCCCTGGATCCCTCGCCAAGCCTCTTATGCACTCTCTTCCCGTAACATCTCCAATTCTACACGTCACCCAGATATCAACACTAGCATAGAGTTAATACATGACACCCTGTACGCCGGCATCCCCTATTTCTCCCCAACCTTCTGCCTCTTACATTTGCCATCGTCTGATCAGTACAGCCATTGTCCATAACTGGAAACGGAATCTCAGTTCACTCTCCTTTTCCGCTGTTTTCTCCCTCTTCTTCTATTCCTCGCCTATCTCCCTCCCTTCTTTCTGTCTTGTCCCAGGACAATAGGGTTCATGGACGCCGGCATCACCATACAGACATGTTGATATCATTATGCTATGTGGCAAGCTTAGCACCTATGTGTGAGAGACTATCCTTTCTTTGTCGCCATCTTCCCTGTTCTTGTCTGGTGGATTGTTCAAGGAAAAATCCTTTCCACCAAGCAGAATCCCCTATGCAACCTGAGAGTAGATGTCTTATCCCTGCCTTTTCCTTGGCTATCCATTTCTGATATATATCCATGGGCGTCTTTGATGATCACTTCGATCAATAATCAAGTAGAAACATATCATTCCACTCTTCCACCACATCCAAGCCAAGGAAAATCGGCCCGTCGTAACAGAAAATGCACAGTAAGGAACAGAACACAAGCATAACACTATTTGCTTTATTAATCATCACATCACACCACTCAGATCACACATGGCCTGCGCTGAATCGTGAGACGCCGGAGAACCTCAGAGGTGTCAGAGGGATTCTCCCACACTATCTGGAATGATCCTGTTTCCTTCACCGTTTCAAACGTTACTCCTTTTGGATACACAAACATGCCCTCATCCTGGTATTCCCTATTCTTATCTATCTTCTCAATGTCATTAGCCTCAGCAAACTCTGGGCTCATAACATCTCCCATCCCCTCTATCCCTGTAACCCGGAACATCAGGTGGTACACAACTGGGCATCCACTAGAAGAGTCCTTGAACGTCCCAACCTCCACCACTCCTGCCATCCTCTTTCCTCCGCTCTCAAGAACCCCAATCGCCACCATCCTCTGCCTCTCACTCCCGCCCTTGGTGTACTTTCCTGTATCCATGAAGAACTTGTCTGCATCTTCACTCCTGAGAAGTTCCAGCACACCCATTATGTCATGGAACACCTTTTGCTCCTTGATCTCTTCAAGAGACCTTCCCTTCCACTTCTCCTCGCTTCCTTTGTCCCACTCATCCTTGATCTTCTCAGGGCTCTTTCTCCATCGGGAAACCCTTCTGTGAATCTTGTAGCGCTTCCGACCACCCTCACTTTTCTTACCTGTCTTCCTGCGTGCTCCTCCAACCTCCACGGACGGTATCCCAACCTCCTCACTCGCCTCCACCTCCTCTGTTTCGCTCTCCTTCTTCTCCTCTTCCTTGGCCTCAGAGACTCCCACACTCTCCCCTTTCTTCTTGCTTTTTGCCTTCTCCTTGCTCTTTGCCTTCTCCTTGCTCTTCGCCTTCTCCTCGTCCCTCATCAGCTCTTTCATATTCTTTTCTATCTCCCTTTCTCTTCTTCTCTGCCTTTCCTTGACTACATTCGCGACCTTATTGATATATCTTTTGTCTATATTCTTTCCCTTCTTCCCCAGCAGCATCTGCATGACTAACTCCTTTGTAACATCTCCTCCATGTTCTTTGTGCGCATCTAGTAGCAGCTTAATATCAACAAAGGCACATTCTAAATATCCCCTATGGCTGGCTTTCTCTTCACCAAGCTTCGCTTTCAAAGCCTTTCTCATGCTTCCCTCAGCAAACAGTCCCATCAGCTCCTCCTCTTTCAACCCAAGGCAGATCTCCTTGCATGCATTGCACACCATCTTCTCTGCCTCAACTATCTGCCTCCATTTTTCTGTATCACGAAAAGACTCCACATACTTCTTATCATCATTCAAATCACTTCGCATCTTCTCTTTTTCTTCTTCAGACATCTCGGAAGGCATGCTTTCCATCTTACTATCAATTTCCCTTATAAGACTCTCTCCATACCTTGCCATCTGCCTACTTCCCTTAGAGTCACATTCAAATATCCTTTCATACACCATTTCCAGCATCTCACTAAACGTCTTGTTCCCTCTTATGTATATCCTTGATGCATTTATGGATACATTGTTCAAATACTTCGACATCATCTTATCAAACAGTTTGTCAAATCGATCATCGTTTTTGTATGACACATGCCCGACCACGAGATCCCATACCACACTAGAAAGACTGTAGAGTAAAAACTCAGGATCTTTCATGTACCTGGTGCTTCTTTTGTAATCGCTGTACTTCATTGTTGGTAACATAATGATATTATCTCCTCCAAAGGCAAACGGAAATATTATTGTCTCATTATCTGGATCTAATTCGAAGGAGACAGCATTCTCTTCTTCCGAGGAGCAATACATTACATCAACTACGACAATTAAGACCCATGGAGCATGCCTCCACCACATAGGGCACGCCCCTCTTTACCCAATTTGCCACTATCTCCTTTTCCTTGCGATATTGGAATATCAAGAGGGAAGCCACCAACCTGCACAGGTGATTTCTCATAAGCCATAACGGGGCTCTTTCCCTACCTCCTCAACATCCAACACGCAACTATCCTCGAGCCACACACTCTGTCCTATAACTCACTCCGCTAGCCCTGCAGTGCATGTATGCATTTGTGTTAACACGAAACAACTCCAATCTCCTGGAGTCTCTCTTGTACCAAAACGTAAGACTGGGCTCTCAAGATACTCTTGCAAGCTACCCATTATCTGTAAGATGAGCAGAATTCTATCGTCCAATACAATCAGATGGCGATCTTCTACACAGCCATCGTAGGTATAATCCTAATCTCCATCCATATAAATAACACCCAGATAACAATAACCTTCATTCCATTTATTTATATATCCACCATAGCACATCACCGAATCTCAGGAATCCGAAGAATAGTGAGAGTCCGGAGAACCTCGCTGGTGTTCTTGGGATTCCGGTACTCTATCCTGAACTCATTCCCATTACTCGTCATTTCACACCGGACACCAGGAGGATACCGAAACCCAGACATATCCGAGGACTCCTCCTTCTTTATCTCATCCACATCGTCTCCCTTCCCAAACGACGAGCCTCCGACCATTCCTGCCCTCTCAGTCTCCGTGGGCCTGAACATCAGGTGATAGACCACACTCCCTCCTCTCTCACCCTTGAAAAGCCCAACCTCGACCTTTCCCACCTTCTTCTCCCCTCCCTCCTCAAGTATCCCATTTGCTACCATCTTCCATCTCTCACTCCCGCCCTTCATGTACTTGCCAGTCCGGAAAAAAAACCTGTCGCACTCCTTGCTCTTGAGGAGCTCTAAAATCTCCACTATGTCATGCACCTTCTTCTGCTCCTTAATCTCTTCCACGCTCTTGCCTCTCCACTTCTTCTCATAGCCCTCATCCAACTCACGCTTGATCCTCTCAGCACTCTTCATCCACCGGAGAACCCGGCTGTGCACCTTATAATGGTGTTCTTCACTCATCCTCTTTTCTCTCGATCCCTTCTTCTTGCGCCGAGCCCCTCCAACCGCCGTCTCTACCAACGGAACCTCCGCACTCTCTTCCTCTTCTGCCTCTACACCTTCTTCTTCTTTTCCGTCCTCTTCCTTACTCTCCTCCTTAGCCTCTCCTGCATCCCTCTTCTCCCTCTCCACTCTTGCCCTCTTCACTCTCTACCATCCTCAACAGCTCCTCCTCATTCTTGGCCCTTTCCTCCTCCTTTCTTATTCTCTTCTCTTCTTTTCTTATTCTCTCAGCTTCTTTTCTCTCTCTAACTTCACGAACTGCATTGTTGATGCTCTCATCATCAATATCTTTATTTCCTAAAAATACCTGTAAGACCAACTCTCCCGCAACATCCACCTGATGTTCTTCGTACGTCCTTATTAGCTTAGAGTGGCCCATACAATGAGCTAACAGCCCTTCCACACCTACACTAGGATCTACCATTCTTAAACATAGATGCTTCGAATATGCCTCAAGAAGAAAACTCCTTCGGTCACTCTCCCGCCCCCAAATATATGCACACGCATCGCACATTATCTTCTGTGCCTTAACTATCTCTTCCTGCCTTTTTTCGGTACACAACCTTTCTCCATACTCCTTGATCTTCCATAGCATCTCCTCTTCTTTCTTCCTTTCCCCAGGCGACAGAGACCCCGATATCCTCTGCAGACGAGCCTCTGCCAAACGAGCAAGTGAATCCCCAAACCTGCCAACCATACATCTATTCCGCCTGAACACTTCCACCACTAAGTCTACAAACTTCATTCCGTCTCTCTTCTTGCCATTCTTGTACAGAGCAACGAGATCAGGCCTCCAGAAAGAGGTCGCCGAAAAAACCTTGTGCGTTAAATCAGAAATCCAATCTCCACACCCCTCCACATATACACACACCATCAAGTGCCATGCCAGCCCTGGAAGCAGCTTGATAACTCTTTCGGTATACCTTCTTTCTTCCTTCTCTATCTCCCAGTATCTCGTGACAGGCGATGCAACAACCTTACTACCATGAAAAATAACTGGAATCAGCACCTTCGTGTCAAAGCCAACAGTTCTCTCAAGAGATCTTTCCATCTCTTCCATCTTTGACCTGTCAAACCTACAATCCAAAGCCTTTTCATGCATTTCTTTCATCATCTCCATTTCTTCAGTCTCCTCGACCCGAGAGCCATGCAGCCCTCCAAGCAGCCCAAGAACACAAGCCGCCAGTACTCCCATGTTTCAAGGGTCTACACACTCCGAACACCCATCTTACCGCTCCTTTTAGGACCTTCATCCAAAAACTCCATTCACACAGTCCGCTACACAATATTGCCACCACCATTTAATATCACACAATATGTCCCAAGAGGAAATAGAACGCTTCACTGGAACCATGGAACACAACACCCTCTGAGCACTCAATCAGGCGCCAATCCTGGCCCATCAAGCTCTCCTTTACACATACGCCATCCTCTCTCCACAAACACTGCCAACACCCAAGAATCACTCTCAAGTGCCACATAGCAGGACACCGAGAGTCGCTCGCAATGGGAAACAACAATACAACCTCAGCCCACCTATGTTCTTTGCACCTTCAGCCATTATCCATCCTGTCCAGGAGAGACCATTGATGGCCTTGCCTTAGGACCGGGCATCGACCACAGTGTGCTGATCCATCCCATAAAACACTCTGCTCCCCCCAGAATCTCATGTTTCTAGCATCGCCGTCACCTCCATCGGTGCTACCCTCGCATTCACCGCCATGGGTGCAAAAAGAATAGGCTATCCTTCTTGCACCGTCGTTCTTCTCTACCTACATCCAGATCCATTTGCTACCCACCTCCTGCAATTCCACAACAGGACAAACTCACCTTGCAGACACTACCACCTCCATCTCTGTCGGCCCAACCATATCTAACAGCCATGCTCACGGTCTCCTTAGAGCCCCATGAGCCTACTTCCATTCCGTTGCAGCCTCTTCCATATCTATCCTGCTAATCCCATCCGAAGAAACACTCTTTCAATCCAAGCAGAACTCCGCCTGTTTCTCCACGGAGAGTGGCTGCTTTCCCCGTGCTTATTTCAGTTATCCCTGCCCATGCACTCACTCCACTGTGCCATCCATAGCCATCCAAATCCACTGCCTTGCTCTATCAAATCGTTACCCAACATCTTCTCAGAAGTGGACACGCTCACCCAACAGCTCCCACTGCCAGAAAACTATGAGCCGTCTCTCCCTAAAGCTCTACCATGCTATCATCGGATACCTAATCTTGCCAGTTCCTGCCAGATGTCTTTGGCATGAACCATTAGGAAACCCCGCTTATTACAACAGAGAGGGGAAAGAACCGTCTTTTCTTGATGTCTGCCTACAGACTACCACCACCCACATCCCATTTCCATATCAGCCTACCCACACACAATGCTCAAATAATAAAGCCTTCTAATTCATTTTCTATTCCCATATATTTATTATCTATAGCTCCACCAGCTCGCCGAAGTTTCTCCAGAACAGTAGGGCTCCGAATAACCTTGCTGGTGTTCCTGGAATTCCAACACGCCACCTCAAACTCATTCTCATCCTTCATTACCTCACATCGCGTGCTCCGAGGATACGAAAACCCGGACATGTCAGAGAGCCCTCCTGCCCTCTCTTCTAGCTCATCAACACCATCCTCCTTCCCAAACGAGGACCCTACATCCCCTCCCATCTCCCAGTGCCCATAGCTCTGAACATCAGGTGGCAGATCACACTCTCTCCTCCCCTGTCCCTATACAGCCTTTCTCACTTTCTTCTCTCCACCAACACCTCCTCCAGCCTCTTCCCCTCAGAAGATCCCCGTACAGAGCAGCAGGATCAAAGCCCCTTCAAAACCCTGTTCATCAAGTCCCTAATCCAATCGTTGCATCCAGCCACATGTATCTATGCCACCAAACACCATACCGATGGAGATGCTCCTTGATAACCTCCTCTACATATTCCTTCCCCTTGCCTCAGCATCTTGGCATCTCGCCCCCGGCAAGCAACAACTCTGCAGTCAGAAAATACATGGAATCAATCCCCTTGTGCCAAAGTCATGCTTCGCCAGGGGCCCCCATAAGCTAGGCCCCTTCCTGCTCCTTTTCGCACCCAAAGAAAACCCTTCCACGCCAGGATCTATTCACTATCTCAGAGAACCTGGATCCCAAATGTCCTGCCAATCTCTATTTCCCTGCAATCATCCAGAGAGCCTCACACACCCTCTGCGCCAATCTCGTCGTCCTCAGAGCTTCCACCACTCCATTCCCTTGCCCTCAGAGGCAATCCAGTGCATACTTTTGTACTTCCAAACGTGATAAGAGGCGAAGAGCCCCCTCTGGAAGACTTACAGAAACCTCCGCACCACCGAAAACAGCCCTGCCCAAAGCAATCTTGTGCCAGGAAAGGCGCCTCCGAGTCAACACAAGGGCCACTCGAGGCTCCAAAGCCCTGAGCATTAGGAAGTAGAGCTCAGGCCATGCCTATATCGTCCAGCCTCCGACCATCCTACAACTACCTCTGCACCTGCCCACTATCCAGATCCTGCTCACTGAGTCGACCCAAGAATAGCCGGGAAAAGTCTGCAGAAACACCCATCCGCCAGGGCACGCCCCTTTTACCCAACGGGACAAGTGGATCCTCTTGCCCCATACACCTTCAATCCCTTTCCCTTGGCATCTGACGTCCTGTCCAATACCCCCGTCCAATTAGACGCGCCTCCTCCATGGGATATTGTAAGCCTCCTGCTCTAACTTGCTCTCCTCCTTAACTCTTCAACTACATAAGCAGCCTCCCTCTGCATCCCTACAATGAACTTAAAGACTCTCTTCCTTCTTTGCTTCACGTCACTTGCAAACGTCCTTGCCATGGAGCTGGGATCATCATCCACCGGGGGAAGTGGAGGTGGCAGCCTAGCAAAAGAAACCAAGAACATTTTGGGAGGAGGTAGTAGTGGTAATAGCAGAACTTCTTCCACATTCGGCGGTGACGACACCGATGAGAACAGCAACGATGACTAAATGGCAGGCACAGACCGGTGGAGAGCGGCTCTTAGGCCCAGGGGCCCTCTCCATTAATGGGACAAAATCCACAAGCCATTAAATACTTCCAAAACAAATCACAATAATACTTCGTTTACTTCTCAGCCTCCGGCAGAAGCCCACGAAGGACCTCCTCTCTTATCCCCCGCATCCTCCTTCTCCACTGGATCTCGTTCCGCACCTTCTCAATGCTCAGGTTGCTTCCAGAGTGCTTGATCCCAGAAAGAAACCTTTCGACCTTCTCCACAATCAAATCCCCGCTCACATGCCGCAGCGACATGATAATCATGTTGTACAGCATCGCATTCTTGTGCACCATCAGGTACAGCTCCTCCCCATGCGACACAACATACTCGACCATCGCGTCCCGGAACGCTCCTCCCCTGCTGATGCTCCCTATCACCACTCCAATATCCTCAACACTGAACTGAGAGAGATTCCCAACCACATCAAGAAAGTTCTCCTCCCTCTTTATCCCGCTGAATCCGTTCATGACCTCCCGCCGCATCCCAGGCGTATCCCCGTTCTTGTACTTGTCCATCATGTATCCAAGATTCTCGTCGACAACTGCCTTGTACACAATCCACCGGAGCTCTCCAAGCTCCTCTCCTGCCTCCACATGCCGCCTCCACAGCTCCTGGACCTTCTCAACCGCTTCCCGGATTCCCACCTCAACCCCCACAGACAGCACATACTTGTTCATGCTGACACTCTCAACAGACGTCCCAATATCAAACACATCAATCCTCCCAACACAGGGCAAAATCATCTTCCTGACCTTCTTGTCAATCAGAGACACAATCTCTGCGTCGTCGTAGAACACACTCCTCAACCGAAGCAACTTCTCAATCCCGCTCCGAGCAACATGGTACGAGTCAGAATAGTACTCAGATATCCGCCGAAGCCCATGCTCAAGACCCCCATACAGCCCAAACCCTAGCCCAAACACATCCTCAATAACATTCACCCTGTCAACCACACTCAGGGAATCAATCCGAGACTCAAGCCCAGATAGCCCGGCAGAGTCATACAGAACCCTGTAGAACCCCCCGTACTCGGCATTCACCTTGTACACACTGCTCCTCTTCCGAACAGTCGTCTCCCGTCCCCTAAGCTCAATCCTCTCCTGCCCCTTTCCTTCCCACGATACCACAACAGGAATCGTCCACAGGCTGTCATCACTCTTCCCTAGCATCGAGTATCTGCTCTGCGACAGAACAAGAGACGACCCGCAGTCCTGCACAGACACAACAGGATACCCTGCCTGCGAAATCCATCCCTCAACCATCTCAGAAATGTCCTCTCCATACTCCTCCCCAATCGCCTTCCACAGGCTCATTGCATTCCCGTTCCCATACATGTGCTCCTTGATGTACCGCCGGATCCCAAGCATAAACACAGACTCGCCGACATACCTCTCAATCATCCGGATAACACTCGCTCCCTTGCAGTAGCTGATGCTGTCGAAAATCTCCCCAATCTCCCCGGGATCCGTCACATTCATCCGGATCTGGTGGCTCTTCCCAAGCCCGTCGTCGACCATCCCGCGCACCACATTCCACAGCACAAACTCCCCCCACACGTCCCATGAAACAACAGATCCGATGTTCTCCATCCCCTTGAACGACACCCACGTCGCAAACCCCTCGTTCAGCCACAGGTCGTCCCACCACGACATCGTCACAAGATTCCCAAACCACATGTGCCCAAGCTCGTGGCACACCGTCCCTGCCACATTCTTCATGTCCTCCACATTGCTCTTCCCAGGCACATACAGAAGGCTCTCCCTTCGGAACGTGATCAGCCCCCAGTTCTCCATCGCCCCGCTGCTAAAGTTCGGGATCCCAACCATGTCAATCTTCGCAGACCCCGCACGAGGAAACTCATATCCAACCCCAAAGTACTCCGAAAAATACTCCAGGCACCTCTTCCCAACCTCAAGCCCATACCGTCCCCACTCAACCTCAGAGCTGTCCCCGTACACACGGAGGCGCACCCCGTCCTTGCTCCAGTCCTCAATGTACGAAAGCTCGCCAACCACAAATGCAACAAGATACGTCGACATCTTGCACGTCTCCTCAAAGTACTCGATCTTCCTGTCTCCATACTCCTCCCGGAGAGACGGAATCGCCTGTGTGTTCGCCAGCACAGTAAACTTCGACCCCGCGTCAATCGAAATCTTGAACGTCGCCTTCATATCGGGCTGGTCAAAGCACGGAAACGCCCGCCGTGCATCAGTCGGCTCAAAGTGTGTGCTGTACACCTCCTTCGGCCCTCCGCTCTTGTACAGCCCCACAAGCCCATTGCTATAGTCTCCACAAAACTCCATCGTAAGATATCCAGGCCCTGCACGCAGAGAGGACGGAAACACAATCCGCACAACCTCCAACTCCTTCTCCGCCTCCCCGACAACCACACGCCCCGGAATCCGTGCGCCCTCAACAACAATCCCTGCATCCCGTATCTCAAGCTCCTTGGCATTCAGAACTATCTCGGAAACATCCTGCGAAATCATCACCCGGATCCCCACAGACCCGCAGAACCCTGCATCAAGGATCTTCACATGCAGATCATAGTGCTCGGGAACAACAACCCTGCTCAGCCTTCTTTGCTGCGACGAGTCCTTCT
The DNA here is from genome assembly GCF_000091225.2 of Encephalitozoon cuniculi GB-M1. Lineage (NCBI taxonomy): Eukaryota > Fungi > Microsporidia > Unikaryonidae > Encephalitozoon > Encephalitozoon cuniculi. The sequence goes on from NC_003242.2 coordinate 32,395, forward strand.
CGTCGGCACCCTTACTTCCAATCATGGGCAGAAGCCCTGCCATTACTTTAATCCACCTCATCCCTTTGTTTTTTCACAATACTATTCATAATAAATAATTTCCCCATGCTTGCATTGGTCGTTGCCCTTGCTAGCCACCGCGGAATAGGAAATGCCAATGCCCTTCCATGGCCACGGCCCCTGGCTGCTGACATGGCCTGGTTCAGGACACTCTCCCAGAGCATCCCGCTCATCTCCCCAGACCGCATCGCCCTTGCCCCGTCTGCATCCAATGCCGTTGTCATGGGCAGGAGGACGTGGGACTCCATCCCCTCCAGGTTCAGGCCCCTTGCCAACCGCATCAACGTCGTCCTGTCGAGAGGCCCTGCCAGAAGCACAGAAAACACCTTCTTCATCCAGACCTTCGAGGCCCTCGACTCCCTGCCCCTCCCGCCGTCGTCCATGACATTTGTGATCGGAGGGCGCGACGTCTACAGCCTTGCACTCGAGAGCGGCAGGCCCCACCTTATATTTGCCACCGAGGTCTTCGAGTCTCCCGAGTGCGACGTGTTCTTCCCCCACATCGACTGGGCATCCTACGAAAAGCGAGACATCACCCGGGACGTCTCCAGGCTCATAGACCGCACACTCGCGAGTGCCTTCTACAGCCCCGAGACGGCCACCTTTACAGAGAACGGGACCTCCTTCAAGATGTTTCTCTACACTAAACCGGAGACCCGCTAGACCTGCCATATATAACCCCTGCCCATGCCTGCCAAATGCCCCAGGACCCGCGCCACCCAGAGCACCAGTATCTTGACCTGGTGAAGCACATACTGGAAAACGGCGCCAGAAGGATGGACAGGACAGGCACGGGAACGCTGTCCGTCTTCGGAGCAACAATGAGGTTTTCCCTCGAAGACAACACCTTCCCGCTGCTGACGACAAGGAGGGTCTTCTACAGAGGCGTTGTCGAGGAGCTCCTGTTCTTCCTGAGAGGCGAGACAGACTCGAAGGTCCTTGAGAAGAAAGGAGTCCGGATCTGGGAAAAGAACGGGGCCAAGCAGTTCCTGCAGTCCGTGGGGATAGACAGGGAGGAGGGCGACCTCGGCCCGATATACGGCTTCCAGTGGAGGCACTTCGGCGCCCGGTACGAGACATCGGCCTCGAGCTACGAGGGCAAGGGGGTCGACCAGATCGCGAGCGCCATCGCAGCAATCAGGGCCAACCCCGCCAGCAGGAGGATTGTTGTGAGTGCATGGAACCCCACAGACCTCGGGAGCATGGCCCTTCCCCCGTGCCACGTGCTCTTCCAGTTCAACGTGACGGACGGGAAGCTCAGCTGTGCAATGTACCAGAGGTCTGGAGACATGGGCCTGGGCGTTCCCTTCAACATTGCCTCGTACTCGCTGCTCACAATACTCGTGGCGCATCTGACAGGCCTGCAGCCCGGGGAGTTTGTTCACTTTCTGGGCGACGCCCACGTGTATCTGGACCACGTCGACTCTCTTCGGCAGCAGATCCAGAGACCCCCGAGAGCATTTCCAAAGCTCTTTGTCAGCCCAAAGGGGCCGAGAACAGAGCCGGAGCACTTCCAGTACGAGGACTTCGAGCTTGTGGGATACGACCCGCACCCTGCAATCAAGATGAACATGAGTGCTTGAGGACCCGACGGTTCCCTCCAAGATATTTAATCTTCTGGAGGGGAGGAGGCATGACAGATGCAAGAGAAAAGGGCTTCTGGACAGGCCCGCTGGAGATGGCAGACCCCGAGCTCCATGCCCTGATCTGCGGAGAGGTCGAGAGGCAGAAGAAGACAATAAACCTGATAGCAAGCGAGAACTATGCGCATCAGAGCGCGATGGAGGCCTGTGGGTCTGTCCTCACCAACAAGTATTCAGAAGGCAGGGTGGGAGAGCGATACTACGGGGGGACGCACTGGGTCGACAGGATCGAGCTCCTCTGCCAGAAGAGGGCTCTCGAGCTCTTCGGGCTGGATCCTGACGTCTGGGGCGTCAATGTCCAGCCATACTCGGGGAGCCCAGCCAACTTTGCAATCTACACGGCCGTTGTCCCTCCGGGCGGGAGGATCATGGGCCTTGACCTGCCGTCTGGAGGACACCTGACCCATGGATACAAGACGAAGACCAGGAAGATATCTGCCTCAAGCGTCTACTTCGACTCAAGGCCATACACAGTGGGGAGCAACGGCCTCATCGACTACGAGGGCCTCGAGAAGACCTTCACGGACTTTCTGCCGCACATCCTGATCTGCGGATACAGCGCATACTCCAGAGACATCGACTACAAGAGGCTGCAGTCGATAGCCGGCAGGAACGGTGCCTTTCTGTTTGCAGACATCTCGCACATCTCGCCGCTGGTTGCGTCTGGGCTGATGAACAGCCCGTTCGAGCACTGCGACATTGTCATGACGACAACGCAGAAGGGGCTCCGGGGACCTCGAGGGGCGCTCATCTTCTACAGGAGGGCCGTGACAAAGAATGGGGAGACTGTGGATCTGGATGCCCGGATCAACTTTGCCGTGTTTCCGATGCTGCAGGGAGGCCCCCACAACCACACGATTGCAGGGATTGCCTCTGCACTTCTCCATGCAGGAACTCCCGAGTTTGCGGAGTACACAAGGCGCGTGGTGGAGAACTCGAGGGAGCTGTGCAGCCGCTTGCAGTCTCTGGGCCTTGACATCCTGACGGGGGGAACGGACAACCACATGCTCCTTGTGGATCTCCGGAGCACGGGTGTCGACGGGGCGGCTGTGGAGCACATGTGCGATGCCCTGGGCATCAGCCTGAACAGAAACGCCATTGTCGGAAACTCCAGCCCGCTGAGCCCGTCTGGAATACGTGTGGGCACATATGCAGTCACTGCCAGGGGATTTGGCCCCGAGGAGATGAGGGAGGTTGGAGACATAATCGGCGGGGTAGTCAAGCTCTGCAGGGAGATGACGGGCGGCAGGAAGATGTCGAAGGCCGATCTCCACAGAGTGACGTCCGATGCCCGGGTCATGGGCAGCGAGCAGGTTTTAGTGCTGAGAAGAAGAGTGTGTGCCCTGGCAGAGGCATATCCCATCTACGAATGATTTATTAAACGGCTTTTCCCTCCTACCAAATGCCAGGCATTTAAAGGCTGCCCCTGCCTTGCACCAAAGACAATGAGGCGAATGGACCGCTGGACGGTTTGCAGGAGGCTGGCCTCCATGGCAAGGCCTGTGTCCTTCCTCGAGGCGGCACTCATGGCGGTTGTTGCTGCGTGTATCGTCCTCGGGAAGTGGTTTGATGTGATGTCGATCAAGAGGCGAGGGCTGATCATCAACGGCCTCAAGGACATTAAAGGCATGGGCAGTGCAAATGTGTCTTCCATCTACGGCGATGCAGCAGCCTTCCTCGTGCTCAGAACGCTCTCCTCTGCATTCACAGAGTCAAAGGCCATCCTCTTTTCGGCAGTGACAAATAGGGTCGTCCAGGCATCCACCTCCCGCATCCTCGATCTTACAATGCACGCCGCACACTCCTGCGAGATAAAGCCGACAGAGCTCAACCGGATTGTGGAGAGGGGAAACAGGAAGATCTCCAAGGTTCTTGTGAAGACACTCACCGTTGCCACCCCCGCACTCTTCAGGCTTGCTCTTCTGTTCCGGGAGGTCCATGCAATGTTTGGGCCCAAGTACCTGGTCCCAATCCTCTTTACTGCTGCAGCCTATGCAGCATACACCTGTGTGATGCTGAGGATCCGCGCCCGGTACAGAAAGGAGATCAACAATGCGGACAACTCTGTCTCCAGGAGGATCCACGAGTGTGTCTCGAATGTCGACCTTGTCAGGGCATGCTGCAGCGAGCAGTTTGAGGTGTCGAGGCTTGCAGGCGAGATGGAGACGATGTGGGCCCTCAAGCTCTCTGACAAGGGATGTGTGGGGATGACCAATCTCGGGCAGAGGGCCCTGTTCAGCGTGCTCTTTGTCCATGTTGCCTTCAAGGGCATTGCAGACATGGCTGCATTGCGGATGACGGTTGGCGACCTCAGCGTGCTCTTCTCCTTTGTGCTTTCGATCGACGCCTCCATGTGGACGCTTGGCGGCATTGCAAGGGACCTCGGGTTCTGGCTGACGGACTGCACGGATCTGCTCTGCCTCCACGACGGCCTGGAGAGGGCTGCCGAGCAAGGCCCCGGGGCAGGTGCGGCGGCTGAAGGCATGGCTGCGTGCCCCTCCTCTCCGCCCGGCGAGGCTGCTGCCGTTGAGTTTGACGATGTCAGCTTCGCATACCCAAGGTCGGCCGCATACCCAAGGTCGGCACACGTCCTCTCTGGCGTGTCCTTCCGGATCATGCGCGGAGAGCGTGTCGGGATAATCGGGAGGCCTGGGAGCGGGAAGAGCACCATCCTGAGGCTGATTCTGATGCTCCACAGACACAAGGGCCGCATCCGAGTCAACGGGGCTGAGCTCTGGAGTGCATCTCCAAGGGCGGTGAGAGGCTCGATTGGGTGCATCCTCCAGGACGGGCTTCTCTTTGACGAGAGCATTCTCTACAACGTGATGTATGGATGCCCGCGGGCTGGATTCCACAGGGTGCTGCGGGAGTGCAAGAATGCCGGGCTGTCCGACGTTGTCAGGAGGAAGGGGCTGCACTCTCGGATGAAGGCGCTGAGCGGAGGGGAGATGCAGATGGTCTCGCTTGCAAGGTGCTTCCTCAAGGACGCCCCGCTGATGCTGCTCGACGAGGCAACCTCGAAGCTGGATGCAGAGACCGAGAGGGATGTGTTTGGGTTGATGATGGGGATGAGGGGCAAGACAATTGTCATGGTGCTCCACGACCTCTGGATGACCGAGCACCTGGACAGGGTCATTCTTGTCGACTCTGGAACCGTGAAGGAGGTTGGGACCCACTCCGAGCTGATGGGGCTCCGGGGGATGTACTGGAGGATGAAGACGGCCTCGAGGGAATGAATTTCCGTGGGGCGGCGGGGGTCGCAAAGGACGGGGCTGGGACCCTGGGCGATGGAATCTGATGTTTGCAGGCTCCTGGACGAGATCCAACGCGACATTGACGAGGAGCACCTGGTCTTTGCAAGAAGGGACTTTGAGTGCAAGCTAGAGCACCACAAGGCGATCAGGCCGCTGCTGCTTCGGAGGGACTCGGTTATCAGCGAGGCTCTTCTGGAAATGTACTGGGGGCGTGCGCTTGCCGGGTTTGATGCTGCGCGCGGGATACTTCCTCGGGACGGGTGCGACCGGACCAGCACACAGTGGATGAGGTCTCTGGTGGCCGAGTACCTTGACGGATATGGATACCGGGTGCACATTGAGCTGAACGAGAACGAGTTTGTGTCGAACAGGACGCTGACGAAGAGGGTGGATCTTTCTCTTGCCTCTGTTGAGAAGACAGGGGTGGTGTGGAGAGGCAACCGGAGATACCCTGTGTTTGAGTTTTTTGAGAGCGACACACAGGACCTCGATATGTTTGACATTCTCTACGAGCTGTATGTCAACTCAGCCTCCTACTTCCTGATGTCTTCCCGAAGTCACCCCATGCCTTGATTAATTAAAATGGTTTACAAAGCTTCATTATTCCAACTCTCACTTCATGTATGGAGACTTCACCCCCTCCATTTACTACACCTCTTGCGATAAAAAGTGAAAGAATTTAATTTTCACGGAATTGAAAGTAGTTGATGATGTCCTGGAAATCTAACTTTAAATCCATAAAGAGCGGATATTGCAATTAGAGCAGTTACAAACTGCAATCGGCTGTACGCACTCTTATATTTCTCTGAGTTATGCCGCAGGTGCTGTAAAAACAGCTCCTTTAAAAGCAGAAAGCCTCCCAAGCCAATCCCACAAACCATGCAAGTATAAGGCATTATATCCTCTCTATCTTGAACGTATGCTACAATCATAGAAACAACTAGGACGACTTGAATAGTTACGTGGACCAATGCTTCAACTTCACAGCTTACGAAAGATGACCTAGGCAGAAGCTGTAGGGAATTAAATATTACATAAACCAAGGCCACGGACGGACTTTCCTCTCCCAAAAACTTCCCGAAGCCCTTTCCTCCTTTTTCGGTAGTAGTTAGAAATATGAACATGGGAATTAATAGAAAGAGATAAACTGAACAGAAGAAGAGGACGCCCCAATAAAGAAGACGAGACTTTCCTTCAGACTCTCTAAGGTTTTTTTTCCATATTCTTACTATCCAATACGCTGCCACAGACATTGTAAACGAAAGCTGTGCCAATGCTTCTACAGCAATAACCAGAACACGTCCTTTTTTTTCTATACCAAAAGACCAGAGCACTGTAAAGACCACCATAGACACTACATAAATAGAATTTATGATTATGCTAAATTCATTTTTCTGAGTCTTCAGTATTTTTTCTTCCATTAACCCCATTCAAAAGCAATTCTTATGAGTCCTGGCCTTCTGTCCTATAAACTACCTTGAAGTGCATTGAACCTAAGACAACCAACAGCAGGCGTTGATCCCCTGGAGAAGGAGATACTGAACCACAAATGAATATCAAGGCAGACACACAAGCCCGACCTGCCTCAACGTGATGATGGATACTAAGCATTGGAAGCACGTCTAAGAAATTTGTTTTATTCTTCAATGAAAAGAACACCTCTTGGATAAAGCCCGGGGATTTCTGATATCTTTTTTGTGCTTCTCTCTACGGGCGTCACATGGTTCATCTTGAACAGATTGAATCTCTTCTTATTAAGTTTTGCTTCGATTCTTCTGAAAAGATCCTCGATGGTATCATTTTTGGAGAATCCCAGTATTAGGGAGGTTCCGTCCCCGACCCATAGCTTTATTTTACAGTCAGAAATGTCCTCGCTCTTTTCAACATTTGTGCTCATCAGCCTCTCGTCTTCAAGTCTTTCCTTTTCGAGTTTTTCTGCCATATCTGCCTTGATTTGGTTTATAAGCTGTTCTCTGTAGAGCTTTTCCTTCATCAGCTCTTCCTTTCTCCTCTTTTCAAGGTCCATTGCTTCTTTTGACGCCTTGTTATTATTCACTTTTTTGGCCTGCTTGACACCCCCGTGAGCTCTGTTTTGGCTGGAGCTTATAATGAAGTTGACCAGGATGTCGATGTCTCTGGATCCGGTCCCCTTCATGGCATTCTGGACCTCTTCTCTTGTGAATCCGCTCTGGACTAGATACTTCACCACTTCCTCGTCACTTGTTTCGGTTTTGTTTCCTCCTTCCATTCTGGGGATACTTCTTGAAGGTCTTATAAGGCTTCATAAAAGAAACAAATTCGATTAAAAATGATTATATGGATCAGATTTATTCTCCTACCTTACTCCTGATCCCACAGCTTTCCCTCTGCTCCCCTACAAGCTTTGAACGATGTCTCTAGCAATATTTTCTGTGCTTCTTCAATATTTGAGTCATCTCCCCTCCATGTTTCTAGAACTCCATCTGTCAACGCCCTCGCAAAGCTAAAGCTCAAGCTCCATGTTCTGCATCCTCTTTCCATGTTTATTGCATTGAGAAAGCCTATTGCATCTTCCGAGCCATGTCCACCACTCAGAAAAACGATGCCTGGAATTCCACAGGGAATGGTTGAGAGAAGAGCCCTGAGTGTGAAGGTGGCAACCTTCTTTGGCGTATATTTTTCGTTGCTAAGTTGTCCGGACGTGACATAGCTTGCCTTAATGAGTACTCCTGGGATGTAAACCAATTCGTAGTTTAAGTACTTCATTAGAGTGCTTAATATCTGCCTGGTTACCTCGTATGATCTCTTCATGCTGTAGTCCCCTTCAAGAAATACCTCAGGCTCCACAATCGGGACAAGCCCATTCTTCTGGCATATTATTGCGTATTTTGCCAGGATGGAACAGTTTTCGTTGATGCAGTCTTCCGAGGGAATTCCGTCGTAGAAGTAGAACAGAGACCTCCACTTGGCAAATGTGGCGTCTTTGAATGCCGACGACTTGCACCTTAGGTCCAAGTCCTCAAGCCCTACAGAGATCTTTTCCTTTTCCTTGTAGTCTATCAGCCCTTTATCGAGCTTTATGCCTATTTCGATGCCCTTTTTCTTTAGCAGCTCTGTTAGTGGCACTCCACTTCCACTTGTCTGCTCGAATGTTTCTTGATTTAGGATAACCCCGCCAATGTACCTTTCAATTCCCTTAGTGCTAAATAGTATTTCTCTGAACTTCCTTCTATTCTCTTCGGTATTCGTGATCCCAAGCTTTTCAAATCTTCTGCCCAACGTCTTTGGGGTTTCATCGGCCGCGAGAATCCCTTTCCCGTTTTCCAATATCTTTTTTGCAGTCATTCCAAGCCTTAAAAGATGATCACAGTCCATCATTTCGAAGATGCTTCCGGAGTGGTTGATGGAGGATATAAAACTATTCTCCACTTCAACATCCAATCTTCTTTCAAGTCTTTTCCTGGGTCATTGGACCCATGCAAAAATCCCTGTCCAATGAATCACTTAGTCTTTTAGTTCTATCAAATGCTTTTTAATTACAATCTCTTGTGGCGGAAAGTACCTGATTAATAAAGCCCGGCGCTTACCCTAGTATGCACTTCAACATATTTGTAGAAGGAGAATTCAACAATGTCAAGGGAGTTTTCATTGATCAGTCGTATCCACTGAGGATTCAATGCACTAACTGCGGGTCACCCCACGAGAAGTCTGTTGTGTTATCTGAAGACAGCGTTGGAGAGGGAGACTTTGGAGAAAAAGTCAACCTGAGTATCACTTGCCGATGCTGCAGAAGAATTATGACACTGAAAATTTTGAAGTTGAAGGAGGGAAGGGAGGTAAAGAAGCATCTACTTCCCACAAACTTTGAGGATGAGTTCAAAGAAGTGTGGCTTTCAGATATGCAGAAAAGTAGGTTTTTAGTATCTAGGATCGAAACCAACGGGGCTGAGGTGACGTCCATCGAGTCCTGCATCCTTAACCTAGTTTCCAACCAGGATGTGCTGTTTACAAACGTGAACTTCGAAGATAGAACAGTAGCAAAGTGCAACAACCTCAATATGATATCTTCGATTATCGACTTTTCTCTCACTGTTGAGCTGGCTAAATAAAGCTTTTCTCTAGGTTTTTATTTTTCTTTCTTGCTTCCTAGCTTCCCGGAACAAATATTCTGAATATGGTTATTGAGTACACACCAAACGATATTTGTGCAAAGTACTTTTCCTCGAATGTGCAGCTTCCTGCAAAGTGGCCTCCAGCAAACACACACCAGCCCTTTCCAAACTTGCTGTCAAGCATGCTCTTTAGAGTCTCGCATATCTTTGTTGGGGGAGTCTCGTCAGTGAATGTTGCTAAAGAAAGCATTATCTGGCTCTTTATTTGCTCGTCCAGTGCTTCTCTCTGCTCGAAGACGGGTTCTATTACCTTTGGCCCAGCCACAATACCTCCACTCCGGCTTCCCTGCGCGGTTGTCTTGGAGGTTTTCTCGGAATCCCGGGAGCTGCTATCACTTGTATCTTCCCTTTTCGAACTCTTCATACTCATTGCCTACCTGCCTCTGCCGTTTATGTTTAACGGTGGAAAGTAACCAATGCCCATAGCTCACGCTAACCAATGTGGAAACTCTTCAAGTTATAGCGAACGCAACCAATCAGATTCCTGTTTCTCCCAGAAAATCCAGTGGCAGAGTGGTACGGGATCCTGCTTTGTTTCTGAGTTGGATCGCCCGCTTTTCTTAGGCCTTCTCCTTAGTCATCCCCTCAATCACATATATTTAAATAATGCATCAAAAATAGACCCTGATGCTTCCAAATGAGATCGATCCATATGAATTCAAGTTCTTCATAAAAGACATACTGCCTCTGTCAGAAACATACAGATTGTTTAGGAACTCGAAGCTGCTGAAGGCAAGGGAAACTGTAAAGGCCATTTCGAAGACAAACCAAGGGCTGATTGTTCTAATCCACAAGCCCAGAGAGACGATAGTATATACACCAGAAAACAAGATAACTTACTTCACAAAGAAAAGAAAGAATATGGCACCGAAGAATGCAGTTACCCGGTTTCTGAAGGCAAAAATGATCGACTTTGTTATCCTAAGATTCGGGGGATTCTACTGTTGCCTATCCAGATGGGATAAGGACATCTGCAGCTTTTGTATTGTGGCATGCATAGGCGGAAGAGCAACAGAAAAAGCGCTTCTGAATCCCTCGGAAATATTAGGGGAGGTGGAGGAGACTCCTCCCATTGCCGGAAAAGGAGTGTTCAAGTTCAAGGATTTGGACTTTTTCAGTGATCCAAAAGCGTGCACGGATCCTTCCCTCGAAGCCAATGACAGCTCTGTCTCTGAAACTCTCTCCAGCATCAATGATGTGAGGGTGAATCCTATTGATTTTTCCCAGGAGAAAGACGACTTGAAATGTGCAAAGGAAGACAGCACTCTCAGCAACGTAAATGCAGTTCCTGGTGAAAAGAAGGGAAGCAAGAACTGTCTTATCGAGATAACGTCTGGAAACACCGAAAACGCTTCTTCAAAGCCGTACAAGGAGGTCAAGAACGACGAGGAGGGACTGATTGACTACATAGTATCGAAGATTACCAAGCTTGTGTGTGAGGACATAAACACAGGCTGCTTACAGGAAAACAAGGGAAAAAGTAAGTCATGGAAGATAATTGAGGAAGATGAGGAAAGTGACTGCTCTAGTAAGGAGCCCGGGGATGATGTAGAGAACCAAGGCTCTTTCTGCCGCATAAGGGTTTCTGATGAAGAGCAAGGCAAGAGGAATGCTAGCTCCAGCGGCAAAAGCCAGATTGAGACCTCTAGGTGTGGCAACACTATAAAATTTGGAGTTATCGATGACGGAAAGCTAAGATGTGTCCAAAAGAGTGTTGGGTTACTGTCCATGGGGAATTTTGACAGACTAGAGGCATTTATCATCGGGATAATAGACCGCCTGAAAGAAACTAACATCGACTACATAGAGGTTTGCTCTGAAATTGACTTCTTTATTGTCAAAAAGAAGAGCTCCATTTATCTGTACATTCGAGATTTGATACACAAAAAGGAAAGAAGATTCATGGAAAGATTTAGTGAAATGTTTGGAAGGCTTGGTACAGTGGCTTGACTGAAGAAATGGTCTCGCCAGCAATGAACCCATTAAGTATTGCCCACTTTTATTTTTAAGTTTTTTGTCCATCAACTCCATCTTCTCCTACTGTCCTGATGTTGAAGGTAGATCTGAGTCTTTCTAAATCAAACGTGATTGGCTTTTTGGTAGATTTGAACTTACTCAAACGCTTGACCATTACTTTGCCTCCTTCCTTGACAATAGAGATTCTCCTTCCAATCGCATCAACGGCTTCTTCAACACTCCGAAAGTGCGTTCCTTCTATTCTGAATCTGTTTCTGGCTAAGTACTCTCTATAGACCTGGCCTATTTCCTTGTACTCGGCTATCTGTGAGATGTAGGAATGGAAATCTGCAATAAAATTACTTGTGTTTCGCTCCGTACTGGCTCTTCTATTCAACCTGCACTCCTCCTCGGCCTTTGCGTGCGAAGAAGTGGAGATATGGCACCTGTAAGCATTTTTTGTGTTGAACTTCCTCTGGCATGGAATGCAGAACATCAGCCCTGGGCTTTAGCTTAGCCTACACAATATAATATGCTGCAAACAAATGGACTTTATTTAGAGGCAGGCAGTTGCACTCAACTAGCAATAAACAGCACAAAGAACAAAAAGGAAAGGCCCGCTCCTCCAAGAATGAAATACAGCCACGATCTGAATCTTTTTGGATCTGACCTTCTTATACTTTGGATTGTAGTAAGTATTCTATTCAACGAAGATTGGAAAGAAGGTTCCAGCTGCCGCAGCTTGATGTTCTGTGCCTCTATTTCCTTCGTCAAGTCTATTGCAACATTCTTCAAGGTCTTTAGTCTCGCCGTGAAAACTTGTCCCTCATCTTCGTCGTAGTCGCTTTTCATGAATAAGAGGTGGGGATAAGAAAATAGGCAATTAACAAATAGGAAGGTCACACTGACCGGCGATAAAAATTGATAAGACCCGGAGCTCACTGAAGGCCACTAGATTCAGTAGGTCGATGAAATAATTTTAATCCTAAAGCTTCCTGGACCCAACCCTATATCCAGTGCGTCTAGCTCCAACAAGACCAATCTTCTGTTCTTGAGAAATATCCTTCTTCGAAACGGTGGTGGGCTTGCCAACATGCTGATGGTTGCCTCCTCCATGAATATGCTCAACGGGATTCATTGCTACACCTCTGACTCTTGGAAAGACATGGCCGCGGGCCTTTGCCTTGTAGTGAGCTACAGATGCCTTGAGAAGGGGCTTGTCGTGGATACCTCCTCCTGCAACCACACCTACAATGCACCTACACTCACTGCTCACAGTCAGCTTCTTTCCAGATGGTATCTTTATCACCGTTTCATTGGTTTCCTTCCTGTGATTCACCACGAGAGAATAGCTCCCATTCACCATGGCAAAAGTGCCTCCATCTCCATACACGCTTTCAACAGAGTTGACTGCCATTCCCTCAGGCACATTCTTGATTTTTGTGATGTTTCCTATGTCAATCGGCGCATCATCCCCAATGAGAATCTTCTGTCCGGTGTACATCCCCTCAGAAGCTGGAACCATGCAATCGTCCTCCTTAAAGCTTATAATCGCCACGGGCGCCCCTCTGCTCCTCTCGTGAACTATGTCAATCACCTCACCCTCCTCCACCTGGGGAATAATGGGATAGCTCAGACAGACCTTGACAATAGGCTGCCTTTGCTTCTTCTTCGCCTCTCTAGTTCTTCTTGTAATCTTACCCATTTCAGGGCTCAAAAATCATGCAAGTTTTAAAAGATGAGTTCAAAAAAATTTCAAGCAACTATGGTCATCGAGAGCTATATCTCGAGGGCTTCACGCCAGAGCAAATCTACTACCAGATGGAAGATCTGTGCAACGCCATTCTCCAGAGGTCTGAAAAGCTTATCAGCGAGCTTCATCCTAAATATGAAAAACTACCATCCCGGAAAGAAAGAAAAATTTGCAGTGAAAAAAGTCTGATGGATGTGGAGAGCGAAGCTATTCCGAACCAAGATGAAATTTCGTCAGGAAGCGTTCACGCAGAGGAAATGGGTGTAGCGGAAGAATCGGACGGAGAGGATGATGAGTCTCTGGAGTCTAGGGACTTTGACATCTCTGAAAACGAGATCTTTCAAATGCCAGCCAGTGATGCGATCAAACTCCTGGAGTCGAGAGTTAGAAGATCCGAGGAATATTCCTCAGATGGCTCTGGGTCAGACTCTGAGGCCGGGAATCAGGAGCAATAAAGACAAAGTCACCATAAAAACGATACAGATTCTTCAAGAGGTAATTCCAATTCCGGCTTGTTTAATGATAAGGTAGTCCAAAAGTACATCGGCATGTTCCCTCAATTGTTTTTTAGGACAGTGACATTCTTGATTCCATCGAGCGATTTAGCTCCGGGCTTCTTTCTAGAAGCCAAGGGCTTTTCCGTTTCCCTGACCATTCTTATCTCACTATCAGGGACAAATCCATTATTTCCAAAGTCGACAATCTGCATAAGATCCCCTTCAATTTCGTTGTAAAGAGCAAGGATGTCATTGGACTCCAAGTCACCAACCTCGGGAATTTCATCTGCAATATCAACCTCCTCCCTAATGTTGTATGCATGGTTGTCAAATGTTCCTTCTCGGATTCTCTGCAAAGTAATCTTCTCTACTTCATCGTCCTGCTTCGACGAAAATGGAATAAGCGGAGGCCCTTGCTTAAAGTCTATTTCCTCCTGGGCCAGTAAACTGTTCTTCGGCCTCTTTCTGGCGCTCACTTCTCCGGCATATTTCCACTCCTTTGGCTTGACCAGAAGTTTTTCTATCTCCTCAATTTTCTCGTCCATATTAACGGCTCGCTCCACAAGCTTTTTATAAGCAGCTCAATAAGCTGGCGCGGCATGCATATCTCATCCTTTCGCTCCTGTCTACAACAACTTCTTAGCAATGCACTGCTCCTCACATCCAAAAAAGTCATCCAGATACCTGCATATATAGCTAACTCCACAGTCCTCCGTTCCGGGCGTGTATGTCGGGCAGCATATAAAGTTCTGGTTGTGGATCGACTTGTCGATGCTGTCATCAACAAGAATGCACTTCCCAACATCGATGTTGTGGTTTCTTGCCACAACCTCGAGATCCTTAACCCACAAGTCGCATTTAGATTCAAGCTTTACCTTTCCAACCTTGCAGTCAAGCTGAGAATACCAGCCCAGAAACCCGTCGAGGCCGATAGATTCCAGATGCTTGACAAGGCGTACTGCATTTTGGCTCATACCAGTTGTCCACAACACATACCCGGCATCGTGGACTCGAAGAAACTCTGCTAGCAAATCCAAGTGAGGACGGTCGTAAACAAAGTACTCTCCAAACTTGAAATCAGCCTTTATGCCCATAGCGGCAAGAGTCCGGTATTCGCTCTTGGCCTTGTGGTATTTCCTCGCCAAAGTTCCGCTTATGTCGAAAACTACTAAGAACTTCATGGTCTCAGGGTGGAAAATCAAAGTATTAATCCAGATCCCCCTTCTGCATCGAAGGGAGGTCTCTTAAACACCATTCTAAAAACAATCAAAATTTAATTTTGTGCAGGCCTGCCAGAAGGAAATAGTGCCTCGAACTTCTTCACTATAAAGTCCTCACTAACTCCAAACCTCTCCCCAGCAGAAGCAAGGCCTTTGGCCAGTATCTCACCTCGCAACTCCGATAATGTCTTGGCGTTCCAGTTCTTTGGAAGCATCCCTCTTTTGGGCTGGGGAATCTTTGTCATAGATTCCAGACTATTGAACCAGCTCATCCTATCGAGACACTCTATTTCTGAGCTGCTAAGCTTATGTCTTTTCGCTTCCCCCAGTATCCTATTGATGGTCTCCTCCAGTCCTTCTATATCCTTGTCTCCTAGAAACTCAACTATACTTTCTCGGTTGTCATCGGTTACTCTTCCAAATATCATTATGGCCTTGTGGAATAGGTTGTCGTCTTCGCGAACCTCTTTCTTTCTACTCAGCGTGGAAACTATCTTTCTAATGCGCTGGTTCATATCGTCCACGCTTTTGTTCCTAATCGTTTCAGGATAGCAGTCGTATCCATACTTCAGCGTTAGACTGACAAGCGCCCTGTCATCATCGCTGGTCCAGCCCCTGACCTTCTCAACAGCAAGATCTTCTGTCTTCAGCAGGGAATTCAAGATCATCACCACTTGGATCCGCAGGAGAAACCTCTCTCCATACTTCTTGTAGACGCTCCCGAACTTCGAAAACAACGAAGGATCGTAGTTGTCAACAAGAAACTCTTCTATTCCGTCGGAAAAGTCCGATCTGACCTTTGTGCTTTGGAATTGGTCGACCGTATATTTCACAAGGTACCTGAAATATGCATCCGTATCCTTGAAACGAGGCGACTGGGGCAATATATGGGCCTTTTCCACCCCGTCCTTCAAGTCCTCATGCGTTAATGAAGGAATCTCAAGGCCAACAGATCTAGGCCCAAACCTGAGGACCCCAAGAAATATAAGTAGGCACTGGTTTTCGTAAAATACATTTTCATCCTCGCTTTCAAGCTTTGTGTTCAGCAGCTCATCAATCTCGGAAATGTCCTCAGAGGACAACCCGCCTTCCCTGGCAAGCCTTCGCATTTGCCTCCTAATCCTACCCTCACTCTCCTCGCTTTTTCTTTTGCTGAGAAGATTCTCCCAGAAGTCAGGATCATCAATCTCCTCTTCAACCTGAAAGGATGCCTTTGAAAACACATTTCCCCCATCAGAATGCTTTACAATCTTCGTTCTTCTTTCAAGAATTTGGTCGATGTCCTCCTCACAGAACTTCCTGCTCGATGCATCGTCCGTTTCCATAAGGACCCCATATGCTCCTTTCCGAAGAAGAGTTTCTATTGCATCCTTCTTCCTGGTCTTTTCGCTCTTCTGCTCCTCAAATGTCATCTTTTGCAGCACCGCCCTGTCAAGCCCCAGCTTCAACCCTGCCTTGTCAAACATCTCTCTTTCATATGTATTCTCCGTCACCAGCCTATACACTTTCACTTCGCTGGTCTGCCCAATTCTATGGCATCTAGCTTGCGCCTGGAGGTCATTCTGAGGATTCCAGTCAGAGTCAAAAATAATCACTGTGTCAGCCGCAGTCAGGTTTATCCCCACTCCTCCGGCACGGGTGCTCAGAAGAAACACAAAAACATCACTTGTCTTGTCGCTAAACCTGTCGATCGCAGCCTGTCTGTTCTCCGTCCTGGCTCCCCCATCAATCCTTTCGTACTTATACTTTCTGTATGCAAGATACTCTGCAAGAAGGTCTAGGCACCGGGTCATCTGCGAAAATATAAGCACCTTGTGTCCATCCTTCAGCTTTCCAAGGAGCTTGTCCAGAAGCACAAGCTTTCCACTGCTCTGGATAAATATTTTGTAATACTCATCAATATCGCTTATCACACTATTTCCGTCCTGGTGCTCATCCTCATTCAACACCTCAGAAGTCAGGGTAATGTCGTTCTCCGCCCCCTCGGCCTTACTCCTCTCCCTCTTCTTCTTGAGATATCCGCTGAGTATCTGCTCCTCCGCCCCCTTGATGAGATACGGGTGTATACAGCACTTCCGAAGCTCCATCATCACATTCAGCAGGTTCGGTGCAGATTCCTTTCCTCCCTTCGTTAGAAACTCAATGTTCTTCTCAAGTATTGCCCTGTAGAACCTCTTCTGGATCATCGTCAGCGCAACCTCGATAATCGTCTCCTCCTTCGTCGGGATTGACTTCTCGACATCTTCTTTCATCCTTCGAAGCATTAAGGGCCTCAGCAGCCCCTGGAGCTTCTCAACATCGTTGATATTTTCCATCTTGAACTCCCCGAGAAAGTGGGGAAGACTCGAAAACCGCATCGGGTCAATAAAGTTTAGCAGAGACCAGAGCTCAGAAATGTTGTTCTGGAGAGGAGTTCCACTTAACAGCACCTTGTGGTTGAACTTCAGCGTCCTCAGGATAGTGGCTGCCTTGGATTTTGCATTCTTCAGTCGATGTGCCTCATCAAATATCCCAACAGAAAAGTGGAACTGGCTCAGATGCTCCTGCTCAGCCATGACTGTGTCATATGTCGTAATCAGCACGTCAAATAATCTAATCTCGAGATTGTTTTTCTTTAATACAAACTCATACTCAGCTATCAATGCTCTTCCAGGTCGATTCTCATGGTACTTCAGCACTCTCAGGTCTGTCCAGGCCTCAAACTCCCTTTCCCAATGCGGAATAATGCTAAGAGGCGTCACAACAAGCACAGGCGCACAGTAGTCGTATTTGGTAAAAAGAGTATTGATAAACGTCACACTCTGTACGGTCTTTCCTAGCCCCATCTCATCTGCCATGATACAGCTCTGTTTATAGTACCACCTATTCAGCAGCCAATTGAGCCCTTCAAGCTGGTACTCCCTAAGCCTGTTTCCTCCCTTGAACACAGGAGACTCCTCGTACTTAATAAAGTTCTCTCGGGGTGGTCTCCAATCAATCCCTACCCTCATATTCCTTATCTTCTTTCTATCTCTGTACTTCTTCAGTTCCTCCTCAAATCCCTCGCACTTCGTCACACTCTCTGCAGTTTCAAAGGTCGATAGCTCATAGGCCTGGCCCCTCCACTTCACCAAAAACACCTTCTCTCCATCATAGTCCTCGTGAAGTATTCTATCCACTTTCACGAAATCGGGATTGAAGGGAACCTCCGTCGCTCGGAACTTCTTCACTTTCATCGCCCCAACCTTCGAGGCCATAATCTCAGATTTTGGAACCCAGTCGCAGTGGAGATAGCTCTTATGCTTGAACTTGACAAAGTACCTTTCGCTCTCGGAGTCATATTTCAGCAGCTTCTCGATTCCGTCCTCAGATTCCTCGTTGTAAGAGTCCGAGCTGCTTTCAGACTCGGGAGCCGATGCTCTTCTGACAACCGCTGCATTCCTCTTTTGCCTTCTCTCCGGAATGTAAACGCTTCTTCCCTCGTTTTTCTCTCGATATCCATCCATCTCTCTTGTCCTCGTCTCCTCTCCTTGAAGAGGAGCACTCGGCCCATATCCATGCCCATATCCAAACCCATGGCTGAAGTTGAAGGTGTTGTAAAACCCATGCTGGACCCCGGGAACAAACCCGTGCGGAATCCCAGGTCCTATTGTTGGTGCATATTGATATCCAAGAGGCGCTTGATAGAGCATGGGGTTGAAATGGCTCTGCGCCTGCCTGGAGTTGTCGTTCTTGCGTGGCCTTCCCCTCTTTCTGGGCATTACCTTCTTTTCACTGGATTCCGAGCTGCTGGTGACGGAACTTGCAGTACTCTCACTTTCTGAATCCATGTTTTGGGGCCCTGTTTTTTTGCTTTTAAAAATTTGCCTGCTGCACTAGAGAACCTCTTTAAGGTTCTAAACACCTCCATACATCTTGTTCTAAGCACCTTCAACAACTTCTCATCGCCGTCTTCCTTTCTTCCCAAACAACAGATTTCCAAAATCCTAAGTTCCCGCCAGCCCAGGTCTCTTTGCCAGAGGTTTTTATATCCAGTCTGAGTATCCCTGTGTTCCAAGCTCTAGAGCTATCCTAACCAGACTCTTCTGCATCTAACATGTCCTACCAAAATTAATCAATAAATTAAAAGCGACTCCCATCGTAAAAAAGCTTAAAAAGAAGTAGAGCCAATTCCATAACTTAAATGCAACCAAATCCTTTAATTAGAATCCTTTCTAGCAAAGAGATTCTCCTTCTCTGCCTTGTATAATGCCTTCCCTTCAAAGCACTTCTCAAGCACCTTGAGCACCTCAAGAACAAGCCTGGGCCCGATCTCCTCTAACTTTTTCCCTATTTTATAGCATCGAACCCATATAACTCCGTCAAGATAGAAAAAACACAGGGCCTTATCCTTTGTTTCGTTCGACCGAAAAATGTGCTCTATGACATCTTTGGCATACTTCAGGTGCTCTATGTCCTCAAACTCCTTGCTGAACATTAGAACATACCCACAATCCTTAAAGGAATTCACGGGGAAGTTACAGTCCCTCATCGTAGACATATTGTGCATCCTGAATAGGACAGATACTCCGTCAAGTATGCCCATCCATAGATCATCCGATCTCTTTGTGGACCGGAAAAAAAGCATGGAGTCACACTCGTTTATCGTCATGAGGCTTCGAAGCTCTCCGTAGTTCTTCCCCATGTCCCACTTCTGCTCCTCTTCAACCTTCACCAGCCTGGAAATGTCCTTCATCAGATGCCGTATCTTTACCGATGCTCCTCTTGTGCTTAGAATCACACTAGTCATAGATAGCCCTTGCAAAGATAAAAAATCATTCCGTTTTAACCTTCCCAAGACCTTCCACAAAACCACGAACTCCTAAAGCTGCTTTATTTAAGGATGGCATGCGCAATTCACTGGATATAATCATTTCTTCTCCATCTCTAGGCCCTTTTCCATCACCTCCTTAGTACTGCGCTTGACTTTGGTGATTCCAACCAATTTCTCGGTGATTATCTCCCACTTGTTCTTCTTTGCCTTTCCAAATAAGGCAAGGAGCCTTTTCAAAGTTGAGGTCTCCAGGGGCGTCCAGCTGCTTATTTTCATCATCTCCTTTATCTGCTCCTCAATACTTTTGCCTATTCTCGGATCTCTTTTCTTGGCAATCTGGACAAGTCTCTTGATTCTTAGGGCGTCCTGGTTCTTTAGTGAGGCCAGCTTCTCCCTGTTCTTCGCAGAGTATTGTGATCTATCATGCTCCTCCATACCATAAAGCTCCTCCACAGGTTCAAAGGTTCTCCACGATCTGAAGTTACTCCAAAACTCGTAGAACTCCTCAACCTTCTTGAGATCATCGCTGGGGCTTAGTAGAGGAACAGGCTGTTTGATGCTAAACTTGCTATTCCTTCGGAAGCACTCCTCAAAGACATCGAAAAACTCATCTGGCTGATAAATCCTATCTTCCGGAATGCTCTCATCAAAAAAGTTTGAGTCGTAGAATAGTCTGAGCTTCCGGTCTCCAAGGACATCTCTTGCAACCTTAACCAGCAGAAATGCTTCCCTGCATCCCTTGGTCAAGTCGGGGTGGTACTCATACATTTTCGCCTTCATGACATGCTCAAGGACGTGTGGCGGAATGGGCTTTGTCCTGTACATATCCAGATCAAGCAGGAGATACAGATCAACTCCCTTTCCCCAGTTCTTAAACTCCTCCCTCGTGTACAGATTCAGAACATTTCTTCCCTTGAAGTATTCGCTGTGGATCCGAGCAAGCTCTCCGACCGGCTTTTCAAATTTGATTATCCAGTTGGGCATCTAGGGGAGAAAATCCCAAATTTTAAGCCTTTGCTTTAGGAGGGCACATAATAAACACCATCCGACCCTATACCACTTTAGTCGACTCTTATCTATTCAGCATATCAAGTTGGTAAACGTCTTGAAGAGAGCCTTGCACTCCCCATCAGATGCGATTAATAAACTCGCCTCGTCGGTAAATAGCCCGTCAGGCTTCTTTGAACTCAGCAATGCCCTGATGTGAGGCTTTGCACAGAGTCGGATATAAATCCGCAGCGCCACTTTAATCAGCCTTGTAGATCCAAGACTAACAGCCTGTGATGCCAGTGAGTTAAACATTAGGTTTATTGCCGAAAACCTGTCGAACGTCTGGCATGCATAGTTAAGTCCGTCGTCATTCCCTATTATCAGTCCAAAGATATTTGCAGAAAGCAGTTGAGATGCCTCAGACCCTAGATCAACTATCTTGAGGAGGAGAGGGACAACCTCGGTCGTCTTCAGCTGCTTATGTATGTACTGGTCTCCATTCTGAAGTAGCGAGGCAATCACTCCCAGCGCAGAAATCCGCAGCGTCTCGTGCTTCGAGTTGGAATCAGACATCACCAGGTATCTGTATATGTAGTAGGGAAACCTGGCATCGACGAAGACTTTCTTTATCTTCGGTTCGCTAACCAGTATCTGCAGAATATTCAGAACCGTGTACAGCCGGTGACACTCTCTTTCATCGAACTTGCTTGTACTCAGGATCATGTACGGCGCAACCACCTCCTGAAGCAGGAAAATTGGCATCGAGTCGTATCTCCATATCTCCAGCGCCATCCCAGGTGACTTCTTCAGCCTCTCAAATAGCTCGTCCAGCTTACTTGTTTCCTTTGGATTGCTTACAACAGATGCACAGAGATCAGACAACCTCTGCCTCTGGGATTCATCACACTTATCATTCTTCACAGCATTTGCCATTCCTGGATGGGGATAAAACAAGAATTCCAATTTCCACTCCATCATTTCCTCTTCTTCTGCTTTGCCTCGTGGTACCTGATGATAAGCCATTTGAGCTTCTCAAACAGCAGCATGTTTCTTAGCGTGCTGTATTTTGGGCGTTTATCCATCCCTATTTCCTTCAGTGTCTTTTCATAATCACGACTCCACGTGGTTTTATTGAATCCAAGTGACGATGCAAGAAATGCATTTGGATATGTAAACTCTCTGTTTATAAGCCTCTTAACCACAGCGCTTCTGTCTTCCAGGTCATCTATGTTATAGGTGCATACCTCGTTGAAGTAGATGGACAAGACGTCGTTCCTGTCCTTCCTAATAGACTCTATGCTGTTAAGAACTTTCAAGTACTTGCGAACCACAGGGTCGCTGTGAAACTCATAATCCTGCCCGCTGCCCTTCCTTTCCATCTTCTGGGAAGGATCCGTGCAAGGAACTCATTATCTTGTCAAGAGCCCTGCTGCTAATAAAACTCCTGTTTAATTCTCCAAAACTCAACTAAAGGAGCTTATCTTCTCAATTAGCTCGGGCTCGATTCTCCTGACCACATCAGGGAACTCAAGGTACGAGTATATTAGCGCTAAGGTTCCAGATGAAAACATCGAGAGGAAACTGTAGACAAATGTAATCAGGGGGGCTCCTATGATGGCTGCCGTGACATACGAAAGATCGTTCGACTGGAAGCTGGAGTTCACAGAGAACAGCACGGCATCTCCGCATGCAATCGTCCAAACAAAGAAAAGCAGGCAGAAGAAAATCACCTTTCCCACAACCATGTTGGCGAGAAGAGTGATTCCTCTTTTCTCTCCAATCATGTTGTACGACTTGCTCATAGACTCGGTGTACTTTGTTCCATGCAGAGTGAGGTATGGAAACACCAGTTCGTTCATTACGTTCACCAGATCCCCGACAATACTCAGGAGGCACAGCAGGATTACATTTATGAAATTCCCTTCTCCTCTTTCTCTGTTTCTGTCTCTTTCTCTCTCGAGGAGAAGCTTGGCTGTATTGATTGCAGCCATGACCAGCCCTGCAAACGAGATACTCCCGAGAGCCATCAAGGCAACATAGAAGGATTGGCCGAAAGACTCCTTTCCGTCCGTTATATGGTTGATGACAATCGCAGACACAACAACCTGTGCGAAGTATACTATGTTGAAGAATGTCCAGTAGCTGTTCAGAATAAAAAGAATGGACATGACTCCTTTGCTTGCATCGTTATTCCCTAGCACTCTTAAGAACACGAAGCTCTGGACAACCTGAAGAGATACTGAGACAAGGAGCAGAAGTGTGCATCCTATGAGATTCGAGGAGAGAATCTTTGCCGTGGTTTCTATCGTTGCTGCTATTAACGGCAGCACGGGTTTAATGGCCCAGAGATAGAACATGAGGGAAACCCCAAATGATATTCCTGTGGAAAGAATGACAAGCGGATTGTATGTCAGTATTGAAAGCAGAAAGACTGTGGCTGGGGCTACAACGTTGGCAGTGAATATGAATCCCTTTGCTGCATATCTAAGGCCCAGATATGCTATCAGCAAGAACACAAGCATAAGGCCGACGTTGAGCACCAGCACTGGAAGGAAGGCCTCTTTGTCATACTGGGGGGCTTCCTTCATCTTTACCACCATCCACGATGTTGTTGCAGTCGTCAGAATGGCATACAGGACGAATGCCCATGCGTCATGGAAAGATCTGTTCTTCTTAAATTCCTCCATTTTGTTGTTTTGTTTTTTGTTGCAAATTTATATAGTGCATTTCTGATATTGCAAAGGCTGCTCAATTATTTCTGCGGCGATGGAATTGCCATTTTGGATTGATGTGCACCTATGGCCTACTAAGTAGGATTGCCTGGCTTCATTGGAGAGGCGGACCTGGATGCGGTGTTCTGATTTGACACATGCCCTCCTAGCCTCTGAGCGTTGTTGGTCTAGTGGATAGGATAACAGCCTTCCAAGCTGTTGGCCCGGGTTCGATTCCCGGACATCGCACTTTTGCCCTCCGCAGCAACTGCAACGCCGGGAAATTCCCATTTTGCCTCCCGGCTTCCCGCCTTCCTTCCAGCCTAGCCCAAACTAAGCTGCATTCTTTACCCTGAAACAAAGTACCTTGCATGGGTGATTATGATGCAATCAACGACGAGATAAAGAACTTCCTGAGCCTTACAGACAGAAGCCCATGCGAGAATGCCCTCTCTGCCAAGGAGCCGAAGACGGACGAGGAGAACCTTTCCTCTCTGATAGCGCTCCTTACTAGTTTGCAAAGTGTGTACAACGAAATCAACACAAACCTTGCTGCAGGAGACGGCGAAGGGCTTAAGAATGTCCTGCTGAACAGCGACATCAAGATGTCTCTTGTGTGCGAGTCTCTGATGAGGGTTCTGAAGGATGTGTCGCAGGAAAAGAGCGAGCTTGTGAAGAGCGAGGAGAAGCACAAGGAGAAGATAAGAAAGCTCAACGAGGAGAAGGAGAGTCTTGAGATCAGACTAAACAAGATGGAGAGTGATCTTGAGTTTGTCAACAGGGGAAACCAGGAGCTCAGCCGAATCATCAGGGACCAGAAGAACAAGATTCAGGGGTTTAAAGAGAAGGCAGATCTTGAAAAAAGGAACTGCGACAGCTTTCGGTCGATAAATGAGGAGCTAGAGACGCTGAGAAAGAAGGCCCTAGAAAAGTGCGATGTCTACGAGAGGGAGATAGGGGTGCTAAAGGAGTATGTGAAGGAAAGGGCCTTGGAGATTGGAAGGTTGAAAGATAGGGCGAGGCAAGACGAGTCTGAAAGGGAAAGCCTCAGCAAGAAGATAGTGGCTCTCGAGAAGAGCAACGAGCTACTTCGAAAGAAACTGGAGATGAAGGAAAATGCTCTTGGAATGTGCAACTCGGAGCTGTCGAAGCTGATTTCAAAAGAAAAAAGGATTGAGAACGAGCTTGAGAGGATGAAGGAGAGGGCGTCTTACTACGAGAGGCTTTACAACGCCACCAACAGTCAAAATGAATACCTCAACAGCCAGCTTTCCAAGATGATAAGGAGTTCCGACAAGATAGAGGTTCCTGAATACGATCCCGACGGACAGCAGGAGGTGACTGCAGTATCTGATGAGAAGCACACGAAGGACACGGAAAGGAGTGATGTGAAGAGGATAAGGAAGTACAGGCGTAGGATTTATGAGCAAAGAAAGGCTAATGAAAAGCAGAGTGCGGAGATTCGTGACCTGAACAGGGAGGTTGAAGCTCTTAGAAGCGAGGTTTCGAGACTTCAAGAAGAAAGGGCGAGAACGGTTAGTGGAAATGCCAAAATCATGGAAGAGCTGATGGGCAAGGTGGAAAGCCTACTGGAGAAGAATCGGGAGTACCAAGGGATTATTTATGAGCTCCGGGGAAAGAACGCAAGGGAGGACAGGAGCCGTGTGGATTTCAATGACAGCTTCAGGACTGTGAATGACGGGGAGAACGAACAACAGGAGAAGGAGGACTTCCCGATTCCGGGAGTTCTTGGTAAAGACGAAGCCTGGGGAGGCCGAGACGGGTTGAAACCCTTTGGTTTCGGAAACGACTACGAAAAGAAAATGAAGGAGGATGATGCGAATGATGGCCTGCATGGTATGGATAAGACTTATAACGGAGAGGTCGGAAATATTTATTCGAGGATGAGCTTTCCGAAGAAACGGCACGAAGCAAATGGGGATGGTGGGCCGATTAAGCTGAATCTTCCGGACAGTTTTTATAGCAGCCTTGTAAATCCCGGGAAAGAAGCATTTCTGGGCAGCGGAGAAGATGCAGAGAAGGCTTCTGTGAAGAATGAAGGCAAGGCGGATGTGCTGCACAAAGACTCTGGATATTTGGACGATCCGTTTGACAGTATAAGCAACAAGAATCTTAGAAGAGGTGATGAGGAGAAGGTTGAGTCTGAAGCCAGCAGCACGTCTCCCAAAACGGTCCGCACGACCTCGACCCTGCATGAAATGCTAAGGCGGACTGATGCTCTGCAAGAAAAGTTTGATAAGTTGGAGGACCAACTTAATGCAATAAAAAGTAGTGACAAGGTCGATGCCGAGAAGGTTCATGACCAAATCAAGGCCTACAAGAACTATTACTATTCAGATTACCTGGATATGTCGAATGGGTCTGATGTCATCTGATTTTCTTGCAGAAGCACGGGCTCTGAAGGCTGTGCATTGCTTTAATACTCGTTGTCATTCAGGTTTACTGTGCAGCCTGGAGGGCATAGACCATTGGTACCTGATGGCAGTCCGGAAATATCCAGATCCAACCAAAACAAAAGAAATAGCTTTCAAACCTGAAAAAAGGAGCAGAGAAATATAAAAAAGCCTAAGACGAGATGCCCATGGATAAGGAAACAGTGAAGGATATCCAGAGATCTATTGCGATGAAGCTGAACAGGGTGGAGTACACTGAGGTTCCCCTGATTGAGGGGTATTCGGAAGCAGAGGACTGCTATAAGAGGTTCCGAGACAGCCTCAAGAAGATTTCAGACAGCATTACATGGCTGATGACGTATGAGTATGGAGGAAGCAAGATGAAGTCTCTTTATTCGAAGATGACGATGATAACCTCCACCTCGAGGATCGGGCAGTTTAAGAACTACGACATCTATGAGGCCAACGGGCTCATTGGATTGGAGTTTTCGAAGATTGGAGTGGCCTCGAGCCTCAGCGACACAGGAAAGAAGTATTCGAAGGCGTATATGGACATTTCGAGGTACAAGCTCGAGATGAACAGCAGGCTTGAGCAGCAGCTAAAGAAGATATCTGACCTGAGGGACCATTCGAATGCAATTGACAAGAAGAGGAAGAAGGTTTCAAACATAAGATACGATTTAGAAATGGAAAAGAAGTCCAAAGAACCCAAGACACCTAGCATGGTGTCTAGAGAGAACGACATGGAAAGGACGTTTAAGGAGACATCGAAAGAAGCTCTCAAGGAGATGGAGAGGTTTATCGGGAACGATGGGGTGTCTGGGGTGCTCCAGAAGGTTGCTGAGGCCCACCGCATGTTTACTGAGAAAAGTGCCAAAGCACTGGAGGAGGTAAAATAAATGTTTTATTACCTGTGAAAGATACTTTATCATTTTCCTGTCATTTCTTGAGTGCAGACGTTGCCGTACCCTTTTACGAACTGGCTAGATTCGAGGGCTTCTGGATGATGTCACTGCGGGATATCTCGCGCCCCGGGCTAATGTTGAACTTGGGATGCCCGTAGTCGCAGTTTAGGCCCTTTGGACAGAAGCCAAGGAAGTAGTTGTAGCACAGCTTCTTTCTTACATGCTTGTTCTTGCATGATGCCCCGTTTCTGCAGAACCCACGGTTGTACCACGGGCACTCCTTCGAGGAGCTGTTTGGGTCTATGTGTATGTAGTTGCATTCTGGATTCATGCACTCTCCATAGCTGCTGAAGAAATAACACTCTGGCATCCTCGAGAGGTCGTATTCGTGCATAAACTCACACTTGATTCCCTTTTTGCACAGTCCTCGAAGCCAGTGTTTGCACACAACGGCAGTGCTCAGCTTGACATGCTGCTTGGGACAGTTCGGATCCCTACAGGAGTTTGTCTGATATGGAATGCAGTAGACCTCGTCCTCCTCGTGCAGACCCAACTTGTCTGAGACATAAGCTTCGAAGCTGAATGTTGGGGTTTTCATTGGCGGGTAATGGAAGAGAGGTTATATCCATTCAGCAGAGACTCGACGATTAAAAAATAACAAAAAAATAGCCCCAAGATGAGATTATATAAAGCCATGGCGTTATGTCTACCGCTTGTAGTGATATGCACCTCTGAGGTTTCTCAGTCTACTGCCGAGACCATGAAGAGCAAGGCCCAAGATTCGTACAAAAGGGTAGTGGAGCACGGGAAGACGTGTCTTGAAAGGATGTGTGGACTCCTCTCTCGGGGGAAAGGCATGCTCTATACTAGAGTCAAGAACATTGTGTCTAGTATCAGAAGGGGCGGAGAAAAGAACGAGGAGGTTGCTGGGCCTGTGGATGGCGAGGGATCGGAGGAAGAGGCGTTTGACCTTTCTCCTGAGGATATTGAGAAACTAATTGAGGAGATCAAGAAGAAGCTTGCAGGGTATATGGACGTAACAGGGGAACAGAATGAGGAGGAAGAGAAGAAGGAGTTGTGAAATGGCCGTGCTGTTTGTTTACGCCTAGTTGGTAAATAAACATAATATGTTCCTGTTTGTTTTTAGCTTTGATGGTTAAACAGATGTAAACTGCCCTTACGAATGGAATCAAGCGATAGCTGGGAGGAGGCCACTGAGGATTATCTGGAGGTTGTTCCTTGTAAGAGAGCGGACATCCGGAGGTCTGCAGACGTCAGGGCTGAAGCGATCCATAGGATTCTATGGATTTTCGGGAAGATTCTAGCGCCGGTGATGAGGCCTGTTATAGAAGAAAATGTTGACCTTCATGTCGATGAGAAGCTTAGGGAATATGTGAACTCGTTGGAAAACATTGGAGAAGCGGGTAGAGTAGTTATCTTATTTAAGCTTTTGATCTTGTTTGGAATTCCCAGCAGAATATACATAGTCCTTTCCGAGGGCATCAAGTGTTTTGTTGAGAGCAGGATTCTAGGGGCCATCAGAGAGCATCATGGGAGGTATAATGCATGTGTTGTTTCGGTAGACGCCTCTCTAAGGCTTAGGGACCAGTCATATTACTTCTCAAAGTCCACTCGGCATCTTGCTAGTGTGCAGTATGTGGTTAGGCAGTTCCCCGGGCCTGATGTGTGTGGAGAGGCATCTTCCGAGGAGATGACCAGGTGCTTTGATGATCTTGACGAAAGAAGAATGAGCAAGATCCCCACGTCTGTTGAAAAAATGAAGAGGCACCCAAAATTCATTGTTGAGTCTATTCTAAGGTGGGACCAGTGTATCTACCCCAAAAGGCCAACGTTCGGACTCTTCAAGGGGGAGGCGATATACCTGAGGGAAAACGTGGTGAGGCTGAGAACAAGGGAGCAGCTCTACAGGATGGGAAAGGTCATTGACTCACCAAAACCATACAGAATAGTAAGGAGGGACAAGGAAATCCGGCTGTATGCACCGTGGCAAACACGCGACCTGGTGGTTGAGGGGTTCTGTGAGTCCATGTACCAGGACTATTTGCATCCAAACTTTATACCTCGGGACTGCGTATACATAGACAACAAGAATGCAAGGGATGTTGCACGTCTACTGGGTCTTCCACACAGAATATGCTTCCATGGGTTTTCAAGGGGAGTTCCTGTCAATAGAGGAATATTCCTGGAAAAGAAGAATCTCTATGTGTTCTCAAACTTCCTAGCACAGTATTGCAGGTACTTGGAGATGAAGGAGAGGAGCGAGTGTAGATCCATGGGACTCAAGAGATGGAGGATTTTGATCAGAAATGCATCCAGGTACTTAAGGATCAGAAAAAGCCTGGGATTGAAGTAGCATGTGCCATCCTGGGGCTGGACTCTCCCACTTGGTTGTCTGTCCGAGACAATGCTTGTTCAGAGATGACCGCAACGGGGAAACCTTGCAAGGAACGTCCTGAAGGAGACAGAAGGCCTTTTGTTTTAGCGAATGTGCGGTGATGACAGCTTGGATGTCCATTTATGTATAATTGTTATCAAAATTTTCTCCGGGAAAACCTACATAAAGAAAAAAAAAAATACCCCTATGTCCGAAATAGTTCAGGCACTTGTTATTGATATTGGATCTGGAGTAGTGAAGTCTGGGTTTGCCGGAGACGACGCACCTAGGGCTGTATTTCCTAGCATAGTGGGGTTTCCCAAGCACAAGGGAGTGATGGTTGGAATGGGACAGAAAGATGCATATGTGGGGGATGAGGCACAAACCAAGAGAGGAATTCTGCACATAAAGTATCCGATTGAGCATGGAATTGTAAACAACTGGGACGACATGGAGAAGATATGGCACCACACATTCTACAACGAGCTGAGGGTTGCGCCTGAGGAGCATCCTGTGCTTCTTACGGAAGCGCCACTTAACCCAAAGGCCAACAGGGAAAAGATAACTCAGATTATGTTTGAGACCTTCAATGTGCCATCATTCTACATTTCGATCCAGGCAGTGCTGTCTCTCTATGCAAGTGGGAGGACGACAGGGATAGTGTTTGACTCTGGTGACGGGGTGTCTCATGTTGTTCCGATCTACGAGGGATACTCCCTTCCATACGCAATCAACAGGATTGACCTTGCCGGAAGGGATCTGACCGACTATCTTCAGCTGATTCTTACCGAGAGTGGAAACTCGTTCACCACTACTGCCGAAAGAGAGATAGTCAGGGACATCAAGGAAAAGCTCTGCTATGTATCGCTGAACTATGAGGAAGACATGAGAAACACCGAGCATCTGGCTTCGATCACAAAGACTTATGAAATGCCTGATGGACAGGTGATTTCGATAGGTAATGAGAGATTCAGGGCACCTGAGCTGCTATTCCAGCCAAAGCTCCGGGGTCTTGAGCTGAAGGGAATCCATCAGAACATCTATGACTCGATCATGAAGTGCGACGTTGATATCAGGAAGGAGCTCTACGGAAACATTGTTCTCTCTGGAGGTACCACGATGTATCCCGGATTGGCCGAGAGGATTCTTAATGAGATTAAGGCTCTGGCACCTCCAGTGATCAAGATTGGAGTGGTTGCGCCGCCGGAGAGGAAGTACAGCGTGTGGATTGGAGGGTCCATCCTGGCCTCTCTCTCAACCTTCCAGCAGATGTGGGTTTCCAAGGCTGAGTACCAGGAGCACGGGCCATCGATTGTTCACAGAAAGTGCTTCTAATCAAAGCCTCGCTTCTTGGCTGCTAGAGTCTATCTACTCTGCAGCAGGACTTCCCAGCTGCTTCCCCATAAATGCTGCGGGCTCGAAGCATTCTCAATGAATGATTTATCATGATTGTCTTTTAGATCATTTTTATTATCCATGTAATCTATTCCATCGCCTTGCTGATAAATGAAATCATCCAACTTCATTAAAGCAAAACTTTTCCTTTTGTTTATATGTTTGGGAAGGAGAAGTGTGGAAACGGAGATGTAACTCCAAGATGTAAGGACGGCGAGAGACGGAATCTGGATTATTCTCCCGAGCTCGACATCCAGGAGCAGGGAAAGAGGGGGAGGCGTCCAGGGATATCCTATGCAGACCTGATAACAGAGGCAATTGAAAGCAGTGCTGAGGGAATGCTGACTCTCAAAGAGATATACTCCTACATTTCCTCAAAGCATCCATACTTCTCTCTCAAGAAAACCGGATGGCAGAACTCGATCAGGCACAACCTGAGTCTGAACAAATCCTTTTACAAGGTTCCAAGGACATCGGTGAATCCAGGGAAAGGCTCGTTCTGGAAGATAAACTACGAGTTCCAGACCAACAAGGGCTCGCAGAAGACCTACAGATCTAGGAATAAATATTCGTTCAATAGTCATCGCGATGCAGAAAAGAATGTCAACTCGATATCAGAACTTCTTGGAACACAGCAAGGCTTCTTCGACAACATTGGGGTCACAGAGGTTCCCTACGAGCGCCACACAACCGTCTTCGACGGAAATTTAACAAGTCTTAGTGACTGCCTCGACCAGAGTTACCAGAAGGAGTACTTCGACCACAACGACGACGTCTCAAACACAAACTACATTTTCTCGTTTAGGTGATAGAGAAATAAATTCAAATTAGATGTACACTCTTTTGCCCGTCTTCCCTGGATGTGCCCACCTCGAAATCAATCCCATCTCTATCCCCCATCATGAATGTCCCAGTGATTATTGTTCTGAAGGGCGTCAAGCCAACTGCCGAGAAAAGACTTCACGGCGACGATCTGGAGTTCAACAGGTTTCATAGGGCGCTGAGGCTTCTAATGGACTCCCCTCTCAACAAATCAAAAAAGATGAAGATCTATATCCACACAGCCAGGAACGCACTTGTAGAGCTGAGCTATCTTCTTGAGGTTCCCGAGAACCCTGCCGATCTCAGCGACGCTATGTCTTATTTGTTGAAGAGGATGGTTATCAAGTCGTCCGATGGAACCATGCTGGGAAAGGTGGTGAAGAATCCAGTGACAAACCACCTGCCTCCAAACTCCACGAAGATTAGGCTTTCTCCCAGAGGCTGCAAAATGTCCTCCAAGGATTTGGAGTCGTCTTTGGAGAGAGGATTCGTTTTCTTCATCGACGTCGGGAGGGAGGAGGAGAGGGAAGAAGCAGAATTCGACATGAAGTTGTCGGATTTCAAGCTTTCTCCTGAGAGCTGTTGCGCCAAAATAACAAATATGTTTGAGGAACTACTGCAGATCTTCTGATCCAAGAAAATGCTTTTGCGTGCCTACGGTCTCTGAAGGAGAGCAAGAGCGTTTGATTTGAAACAGATCTTTAGGAGAGAATGGTGCAGGCTTAAAACACTGGAGTCCCTAAAACAATTGTTTCGTCACAAATAGGTTTTATTCTCCGCAGTAGATCCGTTACACAGAATGTTTCTGGGAACAGTGGCATCGATTATCCTTGCTCTTGGCCTTATCAGAGGGGCATACCAGCAGGCAAAGGTGAGCTCACCCGCCCAGATGGTGATGGTTAAAGGAAACGGCATCAATCCAAAGCCTGAGTGCTATCAAATATATCAGGGTCCGATGCAGGCTCCTGTCTGTGCGACGTTTTCGCAGCCGGTAGTAACAACAGGAGTGGTTTCCCAAGGATCAGACCAGTCCAGGCTCAGCCCAGACCTTGTAAGGCTGATCCAATCGATTCCAGGCGCATCTGAGAAGCTGTCGAGCTTTCTCGAGTACAAGGGGATAACCCAGCCATGGCCAGAAATATTCGACTTCAGCTCGGACAAGCACTACGGCCTGCCTGCTCCAGAGCCTATGTTTTCTAAGATACAGTCTCTGCTGAACGTTCTTGAAGACATCAAAGAGCTTCTGTCGAACGAGCTGTTCAAGGTAGAGACATACATCAGCAGAGGAAAGGGCCATCTCTGCGAAAGCATCAAGAAACTTAGGAGGTACGACGGGATCCTGAAGAAATATCTGAAGAAGATATCATCTGCAAAGACAACCAAGTCCAAACACAACTATGCCACCAAGTACACAGAGTTTAGCGAAAAGGCGCACGAGGAAGCGAAGGCATATTACGAGACAAAAAAGTGGTTACAGACGATAGTAGCATTGTTTAGATCTCTTATTTAGCGAATCATATCGAGTGTGCCTAGGATTTCCCAAAATGTATGCAGGGCTGGCTTATTCCCCGGTTGGAGAGTCCCAATTAAACGACTTATGCTGTTCTCACGACTCCGCCTGCTCCTTCTTGAAGTCATTAAAGATCTCCATCATAAAGTCCAGGTCCTTGCTGTCCTCCAAGCTTTTTGCAAGGCGCCTGCCTTTGGGCGGACTGAACGGGTTGAATCTCCTCTTCTCCATCATCCTATCAATAAACGAGTTCAGTTGCCACATCGAGTCGCCCATCCTGCATCTGTAGATGGAATAGTTTGTGGGTGCAGCATAGACATGTCCGTGGATTATGTAATACATCCCCAGCGTCTCTGCAGTGTCCCCATGGTTGTATGCCTTTCTGATCACGAACAGCGTCTTCTCATGGTTGCTACTCTCCACCTCATAGAATATCCCTACCATCGAGAAGAGCTTGGACTTCTGGTCGAGTCCTCTGAACTGCGTCTGCATCTTGAGTATTTCATTATTGCAGGACTTGTCGTAGAAGGGCGACCCAGAGAAGTACTCCAGGACATTCGTATCGTCAAGAGGCTTTGAGCCGAGAAACCGCTGGTCTACAAAGCTGATGCTCTCTTCCCTCTCTTCCATTAAGGGAACACCATTCTGTGTCTTTTACAGAGGCTGCCGGAAAACACCCCGTACAAACTCGGAACAAAAGCACTTTATTCTGATTATCTTGTCCCGTGGAGATATGCTTACCATCTCCATCATCCGCTTCATGGTGACGGCTTGTTCTTGTCCAGAAAGTCTTTGATTGCCATCTTGATGGCATCTTCTGCCAACATGGAGCAGTGGAGCTTGATCGGTGGTAAGGAGAGCTTCTTTGCTATGTCTCTATTGGATATCTTCAATGACTCATCTATTGTCTTCTTCTTGATCCACTCCGTTGCCAGACTTGACGATGCAATTGCAGACCCGCATCCAAAGGTCTTAAACTTTGCATCCTCAATCACATTATCCTTCCCTACCTTTATCTGAAGCTTCATCACGTCTCCACAGGCCGGGGCCCCGACCATCCCAGTTCCGACTCGAGGATCCGTCTTGTCAAGAGACCCAACGTTTCTCGGATTTTCAAAGTGGTCCACAACACTCGAGTCGTACTTCCCTGTTATTCCGCTCAGTTCCTGGAGTGCAGACATGCCAGGGTTGCTACTGTCATTTTTAACTCCTACTCATTCCTCAAAGCTCAAAATCTTTATGGAGTCTCTTGTGAGAAGGAACAGGCTGTCTCCAAGTGCAATATACTGGACCACCTCCCCAATAGAGATCAGACTTTTGAAAGACCAATCGTCACGGGCTATTTCGACACAGCTCTTCGTCACTCTAATCTTCTGGGCCCCGCATTCCATGATTCCTTTCTCTCTTCTGCACGAAAAACTATCGGAAATAAGCTGCAGCCTGCTGTTGTAAACCCTCGACTCCCCATTTCTATATGTGCACAAAACCATTCGATCTCCAAACTTCACATCAACCATCCAGTCAACGCACATGTAGCACATTATTTCCCTGAGCTTTGCGTCATATTTCCTCTCGTTGTTCTTCACGAGGTGGAGCAGTATATTGTAGAACAGGAATCTGCATCTCTGGTTCATGGCCTTCTTTTTTACCAGAAACGTCAGGAGATGGAGGTCCATGCTCCTTGTTCTCGTGCATCTAAACCTTTCATCGTATCTGTATATTCTAATCATGCCGTTTCTGTATAGCAGGAGATGTCCGTCGATCACATAGAACTCATCTCCCTTAAGCTCTATGGAGAATGTTTTAATCTTTTCTCCAGATAGGTTATATTCGTTCAGCGAAAAGAAAGGCCCCAGAGTGTCCAGCCTTACCACGTGGGACGCTGCCTCAAGATATTTCTTGTACTCCTTGGAAACTGTCTTATCCAACGGAGCCTCCATCGCCTCATCATACTCGACCGCTAAATACTGATGAAACATGCTAAAACTTCGTCAGAGGCTGGTTTGAAGAGCCGCGTCCGTAGATAACAAGAACCATTCACATTTATTCATAGACGAAACAAGGCCTCAGTTCACAAACTTCCCAAGATGGCAGTTTTTCGAATCAACCTCTTTGATACTTGGATCCATAAGATCTCTGTTTCTGATAAGAAAGGAGATATCCTTGTCTTCTTCGCTTAGGAATTGTTTCCTCTCCTCATCCGCATTCCTTTTCTGGCGCGCTTTCACCTTCAGGCCTTCTCTGCTCTTGACATAGTCCCTTGCATTGTATGTATTTCTGATTCCGTCAAAAAACAGATTGGAGTCGGAGTACTTCGATTGGAATCCTCCCATCACGAGGGTTGGAAATTTAGGATAACATCTTGCGTCGTGGGTGGGGTCTATGGAATCATAGAATTGACCCGGGGTCGCTATACGGAGGAGACCCAATACTTGTTGATTCCAGGCTGTTTTCCTCGGAATGTGGGTGGTCGCCTCCTAAATCCCCCATGATCCTAAGCCTTCCCAAAGGTACAGTAGCTTTCTTTTCACTTAGAAGGTCCCCAGGAGCGCCAAGGGATATTCTTCCAATCTCTCCTGCCTCCTCCTCATCACTAATTCCTGCATCACTGCTCGTTATCGAACTTAGGGAGGAGGATGTTTTGCTAGCCAGAGGCGTGTATTCCCCAGAAGACTCTGAAGACCTGTCGTGTTCCTCCCGATGGTGCTTAAAGCACAGTGGACACTCCCCGTTCGATTCATGTACAGATGTCGTTACAGCTCTGTGGGTGCCAGAGTCGTGCTCATTCTCAGTACCATAAAAAGAAAGACTTAGGCTGGAGAGGAAGTTTTTTGCATCAAACTCATCTCTATGAGTGTCACTCTTTTCTATGGGGAGAAAGAAGGTTTCTGGCTCTTCAACACCTCTGTCCTCGACCTGGTGTCTGGATTCTGGGTCCTCTGTTCTCTTTGTGGTACCTAGCTTCTGAAGCTCTTTTTTCTGGCCTACACCCTTGTTCGCCAGAGGCAGACTGTTCTCAAAGTCAAAATGGTCGTCCTGCTCTTGCTCAAGAATGTTTACAATGCTCTTGGAAACTCCATCCCTTTCTGTCTTCGCACGCTCCTGCTTATCTATGGGCACCTCGTAAGTAAGACTCTCAGGAAGTATCACGGGAATCTCATTTACATCCTCAATATCCAGCAAGGGAATCTCCAGGGGCTGGGAATCGCTGGAGACATCGGGAAAGCTTTCATCGCAGGATGGCTTCCTAAGGCTTGGGCTCATGAGGTTGTATGCAGGTGTTTTTTCCTGAACATCCCATGCATAGGTGCTAGACACAGACTCGGAGTGGCTATCGCTTCCACAAACAACATCCTTTAGCCTGCTGCTAATAATGTCCTTTCCTCGCAGCTTCCTTCTGAGTCTTCTAACATCGTTCCTAATGATCTCACTATTGAACTCAACCTTGCAGCGCCTCTGACTAAAGGGAACCTTGTAGAGCTCTCCCATTCCTATCTGGCATCCTAGAAGTACATCCACACCGACCTGGAGACTAACCGCCCTTACATACTCGAGGTCGCTGTTGTAGACCAGAAGCGGAACCACTCGTCTTCTATTCATCTCCAGGAACCTCAGGAGATCCTCCTCGTCCTTCGAGTAGATGTTCTCTATCCCAAGAATGTAGTCTCCGACCACCATTCCTGCCTTCTCCGCGGGAGATTCAGGATTTACCCGAAGAACCTCCATCGAAAGAAGACAGGCAATGCTCTGGTGGAACTTCACACTGATTCCAAGCCGGGTCTTGTCCTTCCTTGGTATCTCAAGAATAGAGGTCTCCATGGTTCTCATGTCTATCAGCTCCAGCTGAAGAGCTTTGCTCTCCCACTCCTTGTTCATCGTCAACGCATCATCCTTGCTCTCGATGGCCTTTCCATTGAAGCTAACTATCGAGTGTATGAACGGAAGAATGCCGTTTTTGTGCGACACGCTGTCCTCGGAAACCTTCAGTATTTGCAGCGATTTGATCGCTGATAAGCACGCTCCCATTTTCTTTGTAATTCCATTTTTTTATTTATTCGTCCGCAAGCCAAAATCCGCGAAACGATTGAGCCCTGCATCCCATTTGTCGGCACCTCTCCCCAGTATTGGCCCGCACGAGCCCGAAGGAATGCTTAGCAGCGCGTAGGACGCCCGTCGGCATGCAGATCCAGTAGGCCGGGAACCCTATTAATTATTTTTCTCTACGTTACCCGTCGAAGAAATGGAAGGCGAAAGCGACATAGAAAGGCTTCAACGCATGCAGCAGTCATATCTCGGTGCCCAGGAGAAGCCGGTCTCGAGCGTGTACGTAAAGAATCTGGATGCTTCTGTCACCAACTCAGACATTGCCGCACACTTCAGGTCCTGCGGAAACATGTCTGGAATAAATGTTGTTAACCCAAAGAACTCCAAGAAGTATGCAGTGATCGACTTCACTTCCGAGAGATCTGTTGAAATGTCCTTGCTCTTCAACGGATCCGTGCTCAAAGGAAAAAAGATTGTTGTCCAGAAAAAAAGAGAAGCCGATAAAAAATAGTCTGTATCCATTGTTTACACCCCTGTCTTCCTTCGCTTGGCCTTACCTGTTTCCTGTCCCCGGGCCCTATTTCTTGGCCTGTCGTCAACTAACAATGGCTTGAAATCGATATCGTCTCTGAAGAGGACATATCGAATAGAGCTCCCTCTTACTGTGTAGGTGCTCGCTGGTGCTCCGTCAACCACAACATCGACCATCTCAACGTTCATCGTTTTGTCAACAGAAACTATCTTGCCCTCGATCCTCCTGCCTTCTTTTGTCTCGATCTTGACTCTTTCGTTTTTGCATTTTCTCAGAACCCGCACAAGCTTCATTTGTGGGTGCTCTGCCGTGTAGAGTCATTTCCGTTGTATGCCACAGAGACCGAGATAATCTGACAGCCAGCCGGATTAAATTTTTTAGCCGCTCACCCATAATGAAGGAGCTGGTCGATGTCCTGTACTACGACTACATCCTGTACAAGCTTGCAAGCCTGTATACACTAGAGAATGCCGGCAATGAGGTAGGCCAGTACCAGAAGATAGCACAGAAGCTCCTGGTGAAGCTTCGCTCGGACAAGGTGGTCTTTGACGCTGAGGTGGGGCTGAAGTTTGCATACATAAAGCTGTACGACCTCCACCTGTCCTTTCCAAAGTGCACTGGAAGGCTCCATGTCTCCTGCTGCCAGAAACACTATCTACAGTTTCTCGGCACCTCCTACGACTATCTCACGAAGATCATGGCGGAGTACTCTTCTCTGAAGGAATGCATTCCATTCAACCACCTTCTGAATACCGTGGTGACGATGGCCTTCATCAGCTCTCCCACGCTGGAGCACTTCGTCAGCCTAAATAGAGACGAGGGCTTTGAGCCTATGAAGCCGTACCTTGCCAGGCAGGGAATCAAGGTTGACAGCGAAGAGGATTTTGGAAACGAGAAAGAAAGGCTCCTCAAGACTCTGAAGATCAAGGCCAAGGACGAGAACAAGCTCTTCAACAAAACATTCCAGTACGTGATGGACGAGCTCAAGAAAATATTTCTGTCCTTTGATGTTCCTCTTCTCCAGTTTTTTGGAACCAGCGAGGTAATCCAACTGAAGGAGCTTTATCCCAATGCATTTGAAGGCCTTGAAGAGCTTCCTGCATCATCAACAAGCTACAAGGAGGAGATCTTGAAGGAATACCTAGATGTGAGGAATTCTCTCAGCAAGACCAGGAGCGCATTCATAAATCCTAAGGATAAGGGAGAGAAGATACTGTGGGGGTCTGATACCAGCCCCTCTGATCGATAAGTCCCACCCCTTCCTGCTCAGAGAGGACACAGCGGTGTCCAGGAGATTGCTCCCTAAACTGTCTCTTAAAGGCCTATTAGTAAATCTGCCATCGAAATGCGCTCCTTTGTTCTCTATCGAGTCACCTCCATGTTTCGACAGGCAGCTGATTAATTCTGTTGTTATAAACACTTCAAATTGATATCATTTATTTGGAAATGGCCGGAGTCTAAGGTCCCTCGCTGATATCCTTATATTAGAAAATCTTTTAATCTTGAAACATGTCAATGAAATTAAATTGCAGGTTTGTTTACATAAATCCAAAAGCTTAAATTCATCTCGAAACTTGCCCTTAATGAAAGTACTACAAAAGCTCAGCCTTCTCCTGTTCCTGGTCTTCGGCCTTGCATATGCACATGAAAACCCCAAAACATCAAACGATAAGAATGAAGGTGGTAGTGATGATGAAAATAAAGAGGGTAAGGATGGTAAAAAGGATAGCTCAGCTCTGGGGCTGTCCACCAGCCTGCTCGGGCTTGGTGCTATCCTTGCCATCTGCCTGGCCAAATAAACCCTGCTCTTGACTTGTACAATCAATTTTATTTGTTTTCTTCGTCACACGGCCCAAGAAGCAGCCATAAAATACATCCTTATTAGAGTTTAGTTCCCATCCTCATCTCCAGCCTGGATATCATCTCGTCCTTCTTCCTGAGTCTGTCTGCCATTGCCGAGTAGAGGTCCCTTATCCTTTCTTCGTTTCTCCTGCATTCGTTGAATCTCCTTTCCAGAGCCTGGTTGCTTGCCTTTAGCTCTTTGTTCTCCCTTCCCTTCTTCTCGAGATATCTTTTACAGGCTTCCAGGTCTTTTCTAGCAATGCTGAACTCCTTGTTAAAGTCCTCAAGGAACTCCATCGTTCTTCTGTGCATGGCGTCCTTGTTGTTCTCTGCAAAGCTCATGGCCTCATTGGCCTCCTTATCCACCACTCTCAACCTCCTGGAAAGGTCTTTGTACGAACCTTTGAGCCTCCTTACAATCTCGTCCAATGGTCCCGACGGATCCACTCCAAGAGTTTTCAGGAATCTTTTGTTGTCCTCTGCAATCCCAACCATTTTCTTGTACTCCTCTTCTTTGCTTCGGAGATCCTTGACCTCCTGGCGCAGGGCATCCACCTCCTGGTCCATCTTCTCCTTCACTCCTCTTTCTCCCAGCATCTTCCTTGCAAGGTCTATCTTGGCATCTATGCCATACGCCATCTTTTCAACCTCTCCGAGTCTTCTATCGCACTCTCTACCTTTCTCTTGGAGAACATCCTTCAGAAACATCTCGAGATCCTTCGATCTCTCTAGATCAGACATGTGGTCCACACACTTCTTCTTCTGCCTTTCCATCTCCTCCACCAGCTCGCTTCTTTCTCTTCTCATTCTTTCTATCTCAGCTCTCATCTTGTGAGCCTCAGAACTTCCTCCGTCCAGAGACATCTTGTACGACAGCGCCCTCTTCTCATTCTCACACACCTCGAGCCTTCTCTTTAGCTCACTCCTCGATGCCTTCAGCTGCTCAACTTCTCTTCTTAACTCCTCATTCCCCAGCGCCAGCTCCTGCTTTTCCCTTGTCTCCCGCATATAGTTCTCGCTCACTTCCTTCAGATACAGCTCATTCGACTGCTTCTGCCTGTACATCTCCTCGTACTCCTTCTCCATGCCCTTGTGGTGCTCTCTCATCCGATTCATCTCGGCCTCCTTGAGACTCACCTTTTCCTCAAGGTTCCTCACAATCCCTTGAAGATGGGAAATCTTGCTGCTGTACTCGTTTCTTTCTCTCTCCCGCTCATATGCGATCTGGTCCTTTTCCTTGTTGCTGTTCAAAAGGGCATTCTTGTATGACAGAAGCTCCTTCTCAATCTGGGCCTTCTCTTCCTTCTCATGCCCCATCTTCTCGATGAGGCTCTTCTGCTCGTCAATAGCATTCTTACTTCTGTTGAAACACTCGCTCAGCATTCCGTTTTCTTCCCGAAGCTTGGCATTGACCCCATTGACATTCTCCAGGTGCTTGAGAAGCCTGCCGTTCTCCTCTTCGAGCATGGAAATTTTGTTGAGGTACTCCTGCAAGCTGCTTCCAAGCTTGGCTTCGGCGTCCTCCTTTTCTTTCCTTAGCCGGGTAGCCATCTCCTCCATCCCTTCAATCCGCCGGCTAAGCTCCTCATTCTCCCCCTCAAGAATGTCTATCGACCTCTTGCTGTCAAGAAGAAGCTTCTGGATATCCTCCTGGATGTTCCCCGTAGAGCTTGCCTTATAGTGAGAAAGCTGGTGCTTAATCTCAAAGTTCTCATTCCTCAGCTCCTCGATTTCTCTCTCATAATCCTTAACAGTCCTGATCCTTTGCAAAGGATTGAATTGGAGCGAAAATGAATGTTCTCCCATCGCACGGGTTAAGGGTATGCATCCTCAACAAAAATCTCAGGAATTGCTGAAAGGCAACGGATGGCTCTTAGGTACCGCTGTCTTTAATGCCGGTACCTGCGATTTCAGCTCCCTTTTATTTGCCCTGCCGTAGGAATGGGAAGCAGACACTCAAGGATAAAGAAATCACCTCATGAGGTCCTGGGCCTATCTCCGGTGTCCACCAGGAAGGAGATCAGAGACCGGTATAAAAGCCTCATACTCAAGGTTCACCCGGACGTGCAGAAGGTTCACTCCTCCCAGGCATCCAAGGAGGCGGTAGAGATAATGGATGCATATACATCCATCATGAAGTCTCCTCCTCTCTTCGAGTTCTACAACGAGGAGCTTTTCAGGGAAGACCTTCGCAAATATGCCGAGGACTTCTTCGAAAGAATAAGCGATTACTGTGGAATTCCAGGCGCTCCGAAGTTCTGTAGCCCCGACTTCGAAAGATTCTACCATATGTTTACCAACTTCAGAACCCAGAAGGCATTTGGGACCGAGGAAGAGAGGAGCGAGTTTTGTAGGGGTGTTAGGAGGGTGGCCAGGATCGTCAGGGATCTGGACAAAAGAATCGGCACAGACAGCTTTCCAGTCGAGATCCCCCCTGCTCCTGCCAGAGTAAAGGAAAGAAAGACCAAGACCTATCCGTTCAATTGCACCCACTGTGAGAAGGGATTCCACTCCCAGAATCAGATCATAAACCACTTCAGAAGCAGAAAGCACTTTGAGAGAGTGGGTCTGACCGAAAAGACACCAAGAAAGTACATAGAAAACCAGATCCAAGAAGTTACTCAGCAGAACTCCATCGAGGTAGTCCAAAAGCCCCATAGAGAAGAGAAGCCAGAGAGTCTAGAGAGTTGTAAGATCGAGGAACAAGGTGACATTAAGAAAACAACTGCCAGGCAGGAGCCCATCCCATTCAGAACATGTGCGAAGTGTAGAGCTGTACTCAGTAGTAGATCAGAGTTGCTTATGCATCTAAGAACAGACCACAAGGAGCCTTAAGAGTAGAGTTTAATATCAAAGCAGACGTATCTGCAGGGAGGTCAACAGCTCCATCGGTGAAATAGCCCATCTTTCATCTTTACCAATCCCGTAAATACTAGACTTTTTAGATGTTTGTCGAAGTCCTCATCAAAAGCCTCCTCTTCCTTTGAGGTCCCCACAGCATCTTTGGCTAGTCTTTTCAAGTCCTCATACCCAAGCCTCCGGGTAAGCTCCTTGTATATCACTGTGCTCAAACTGCCTTTG
Source organism: Encephalitozoon cuniculi GB-M1 (assembly GCF_000091225.2). Lineage (NCBI taxonomy): Eukaryota > Fungi > Microsporidia > Unikaryonidae > Encephalitozoon > Encephalitozoon cuniculi. The sequence goes on from NC_003242.2 coordinate 74,362, forward strand.
GACAGATACAGCTCGGGATTGAGCAAGGAAGATCTTATGGAAGCAAACACATCCGGTGCGAACGAAAGCTCTACACCCCTGCTGATGTACTTTCCTCCCAGCCTCTTCTCAATGTTTCTATAGTTCTCGACCCTTTCGTCTCTTGTATCGTCTGGGTATCTCACAAACTCGAATCTGCAATGCTTGAACAGGCTCATCTTGCAAAGAAAAAACTCGAAGTTTGCTACATAAAACAGGACTTCTTTGTTGAGCAGGAAGAGCTCCTTGAAGGCCCTGAGCGTGACATCCCCGTTGGTAAAGTGGAGCACATATCTCCTCTCTGGGTGGATCACATAGGTCCTCTGTAGATCGGAAATAACCTCTGCCCCGGGGACATTTGCTGTCGAAGCTATCCTTATGATCATACAAAGGGATTGGCAAAAATCGGCGGAAAGACCCGAGGCAGCAGAGAAACTCGAAGTAAAGCTGGGGTTTATTTTACACCACATCCTCCCTGAGACATAGGGCCAGGGCATCTTACTCTTCCAGACGATTGCATATCCAGTTTATTCCCTTGTGAACGCCCAGGAACGCCTTCGACTCCTCGTAGAGAATAAACTCAATTTTCCCGTGAGCTATTTCGTCACAGGTCCTCTTGAGCTCCTGAACAGCCTCACTTCCGTAGATATCCGATCTGCACAGAACAACAATGGTGTCCCTCGTCTTTATTGCATCCTCGTTGATGAGTGCAATGCATCTCTCGACAGAGGCCTTGTTATCCGCATTCACAGCAAAGACCACCGCAGCTGCGAGGCTTGTATGGATCCCTCTTATTTCATACAGGTCTGCATTGTCATCCAATGACTGGAAAATCAGCTCCATCCCATTCGCAATGCAGGTATCTTCAGAAAAGGGCCGGAGTGATTTGTCCTCCTTGTATCCAGAGACAGAGTGCTTCAAAACGTGCCTCTGGTCCTCCTGGCGCCCCAGTAGCGCGACAATATACTTCTTTCTCGTTACTCCACAGCACAGAGAAAGAATCCACTCCATCGTTGATGGGCAAAAAATTGACAACAAATACTACTAGGCCACAAAACCTTACATTTAATCGAAGCCATTCATTGTCCCAGAAGACCCTCAGCCTCGCACCTCAAGGCTCTGCTTTTTTCTATAAGTACTGAAACCGCCTTCTCTAGCAGGTAAAGCGGATCCAGAAACACGGTGTTGATTGTAAATAGGAAGTAGTCAGACCTCCTTCCAATAAATATCTTGTCCTTGAACTCCTCATGTCTAAGCGCCTCTCTGCTCATCGAATCCAGCCGAGGATTACTCACATAGGCCTTCATTCTCCCGTCGCTGGGCCTTACATCTATGACTCCCTCCGAAAAACATTTCTGCAGCTTGTAGGCATCCTCATCAAAGATGTCTCCTATCTCAATCAATGGCATGAGCCTGTAGGTTGCTGGACACACCGGACTCCACTTCGCATGCACCTTCCCCACATTCTTGGTGCACACAAGCTCTGCACTTATCTTTTGTCCACGAGCTAGCCTAAACATAAGCACCCTGCTGCTGAACTTGACATCCCTGAAAATCTCCCTCTGGCTCCCCACTGGATTCCATCTGATGTCATCCGAATATACATTCAGAACACCTTCAGACTCGTTCCTAACATCAAGAGTAAACCTAAGAGAGTTCCTTTCGTCCAATTCTTCGCCCGCAAACTCGAACATCTCCGGGTCTACCTCCAAGGGGACCAGCCCCAGCCTGTGTGCTATAAACTCGTCCGGGAACACGCTCTCGTTTTCCTTCAGAAAAATGTCCCGCACTGCCATCGTGGGAACCTCGCTCGAGAGTATGCGCCTCAGAGCATTGGCAATGGAGCAGTCGACATTGATCAGGTCAAACTCTAACTTCTCCGAGCTGTACTCTGTTATCCTTATCTCTATCTCATCCACAGTCTGCTCAAATGACTTTGCCTCTGCACAATACAGGTCAGTCATCATCTCTCTTCCCAGCTTGTGTATCTTCGACATCAGCCCCTAGGGCAAAATTTTCGGTCTCCTTATCGCCAACCCAGTCGTCCGAACATGCCGGTCGCACCAGAAACACCTTGACCATTCCATCAGCTCCCCCCGTAGCACATCTGCTCCCATCCTCGTTGAAGGATACCACATTCACCTGCCTGCCATGCTCTCTGCTTCTCTTCCAGACCACCAGCTCTCCTTTTCTAAACCCCAGACTCACCACATCGCCAGACTCAAGCCCCACAACCAGGAGATACTCTCTGGGCGAAAAGCACAAAGAAGTGGCCTCGCAGTCAAATCTGGACATGTACTTCACCCTGAGCTCCGGGAGCTCATACACAAGCACACTCTTGTCCCGAGAACATGTAGCAAGATATTTCGAGTCGTGGCTAAAGCTGCAGTCCCACACAATCCTCCTGTGGTCTTTTAGTCTCCGGGCAAGCTTGATGTCCTTGCCGACATTGTAGACAGACACCGTTCTGTCCTTCGAGGCTGCCGCTAGATACCTCCCGTCGCGCGAAAACACCAGCCTCTCTATTCCGTAATCATGCTCCTCTATGTAATCAATAAGCTCAAAAGCCCGGTTCCACACAAAAATCCCAGAAAACTTCTTTAGCGACGATCTGTTGCAAGAAACAATAAAGTCCTTTGACACGGCCAGGTCAGACACATCGAAATAATGTCCGTAAACTTTCTTTATCTCGTTGAATGTCGTTACAGACAGCAGCTGCTCGTTGAGGGACTCAAACACAAAGTCCTCACAAACCTCGTTTGTCAGAGACAGCTCTGCACAAACAGCCGCAAACTTCAGGCTGTTGACATCAGGGAAAAAATCGTCCAGGGATCTCCTGTGGTGGGAGACGGCCATCCTTCGAAGCGATTCAGCTATGCCCTTGCTGCAGCTTTCCACCCACATGCATGACATATAAAACACCTGTGTGGGCTCATAGACCCTTAAAATCGTCTCCTGTGCAGATCCTATGAACTGGAGGTCCTCCTCGTTAAGAAATCTCGCCGACGTCAAAGCATATCCATGCTTCTGGGGCCTGCCTACCTCGTGCCCCCTGTAGAATATCCTGGATGTCATGTCAAGCGATGCCGTCAGTAGAAACTCCCCCCTCCAGTCGATGGACTTCACCCCGTCAACATGCCCAGAAATAAAGCCCTCAAGCACATCTCCAAACTTGTAAAATCCCCCCGAACGAGACTGGCCTATAATCGAATTTCCAACCATCAGCACACCAAGAAATGCTCCTTCCCCGCCAAGCCTCATCACATCCTCCCATACCGACCCCTTCTTCCAGTGGATTATCGAGTTGTCCGCAGACGAGCTAAGCAAATCCCCCTCCTCTGTCCACCATAGCCCATAGACCCAATCCGTGTGGCCGTTGAGGGTCTGAACATGCTCAAGACACATGTCTCCCTCAACAACCCTCCATATCTTTACCGTCTCGTCCTGTGAGGATGTAGCAACATATGTCTCTCCCCCTAGCCGCGCAGACTTGATGTCATGAATGCTATCGCCGTGTCCTTCAACTTCTCGCCACCTTGCACCGCTGCCAGTAACGTCCAGCACAAAAATACTTCCCTTTCTGCTTCCAACAAACGTCTTGTTCCAAGCAGCCGTTAAACACGTGGGAATCCATTCGTTCTTGATCTCTTGTCTGACGACATTGTCATCTATATCATACACAAAGGTTGTGTCTATCGTACAGAACATGGCGCTTGATCTGTCTACAAATCCAACAGCTTCTATGCAGCCCCCGAAGCTATACTTCTTGATCTCTCCGTCTCTTATCAGATACCCTCCTCCGTCGACATCTCCCACCACCATCATGTTGTGCTCACACTCAACAGCATTCACATCGCCGTCCATGTAAAGCACAGAAAGAATCTTCTCCTCATCGGCTATAACAATGTTAGGCCCTGACCCATAGGCAATCTTATCTCCAAACATGGAAGAAACCTTTGGCTTCCGTGTGCACCCTGCAGATATGAAAATAGAGTCCATGAGACACCTAAGGGATAAAAATTTGAACTCAAAAGCTTCTGTAATCTCTCTATTTTATTCCAAAACCGCAAGGACGCGAAGTGCATCAACCCCCGCTGGAGCTCTGGATCCTAGCAAGGGCATCCTTTAGCACTGCAGACAGCTTGGCCTTGTCATTGAATGTCTTTTCAATGCTCCTGACCAATTCTCCCAGGTTGATTCCGTGGCTTTCCATCACCATGACATTTCTTTGGACCCACACATTCTCCAGCTCGCAGTACTTCTTGTAAAGAGAGGGGTTCTCCATCGTCGCCTTCTTTGTCTCCTCAAACACCTCGTTCACAGCCTTCTTGAACATTATCTTCAGCTCGATGGAGTCCGGATCGGCATCCCTTGTTGTCTGGACAACCTCGTTTGCAAGATACAGCAGATTCAGCTTATGATATGCACTGGACTTTCCATAGACAAACATCCATCCGTCCACTATTGCCCTGTAGTCCTTCTTGAAGGTTCTTATAAACAGCCCAACCGTCTTCATCTGCTCCTCGGTTGGAAGGAGGTTGATCAGCGACTTCAGAAGGTACTCCCTTGATAACGAAGTCATATTGTTCAGGGGCTGAGCTCCGCGATATTTATCTCATGCCGCTGGATGTGGGTTGCAGAAACAAAGCCAAAATGCGAAAAATGGAATCCCTGCATGTCCACCAAGGTCGAGCTGTACATGGAGATTGGCACGGTGATAACAGACCTCGAGTACCATACAAAGTACATGCTGAAGAAGCTTCTTGGAAGAGGAGCTTATGCACAGTGCTATCTAGCAGAGATAGAAAGTGGGGAGCAGTATGCAATGAAGGTGGTCAGGCTGAAGGACATCAAAAGCCGGAAGGTCCACGAGAAGCTGGAGTCTGAGATAGCGATACATTCCAAGCTGGATAATCCCAATGTTGTCAAGATGTATCGGTCGTTTAGGAGTTCTGAGTATGTTTTCATGGTTCTCGAACTCTGCGAAAGGGGGGCCCTGGATGCCCTGCTGAAGAGAAACGGAAAGCTGAAGGAGAGGCATGTGGCAAGGTTTGTCAAGCAGACCGTTGAGGGGCTTATCTATCTCCACAACAGCGTCAGTGTCGTGCATAGGGATCTGAAGCTGGGAAACCTATTTTTGGACTCGAAGTTCAATGTGAAGATAGGAGACTTTGGGCTGAGCGCGGTGATAAAGGATGGGGAGAAGAAGGTCACCATGTGCGGAACGCCGAACTATATAGCGCCCGAGGTTCTGTTTGGGAAGGCAAGCGGCCATTCGTTTGAAGCAGACATATGGTCTCTGGGGGTGATAATCTACACACTGCTGGTTGGAGTTCCTCCGTTTCAGAAGAAGAATGTGGAGGACATCTACAAGATGATAAAGCTCAACAACTACATATTTCCAGAAAACTGCGACCTCTCGAGTGAGGCAATCGACCTCATAACACAGATCCTGAACACGAATCCCCTTGAGCGGCCGACTCTGGAGCACATTCTCAGCCACAAGTTTCTGTCGAAGAAGGAGCACTTTCTGATGAAGATATACAGGAATCTGATGACCAACAGGACAGAGGAGGGTGTTGTGGATACAGACTATGTTCTTTTCAGCATTCCTGTGACCAAGCTCCGGGGGGTTGGATATGTGCTGAAGTCTGGGGTTTACGGAATCTACTTCAGCGACCACAGGAACCTGATGCTGAAACCGAACAGGAAGAGTGTTATCTACCTTAACTCTACCATTGAGAGCGGGAAGAGGGTGTTTTACAAGGAAGAGCATCTTGTTGAGAAGATACCTGCGGAGATTGCCGAGTCGTACAAGGGGCTGCAGTATTTTATCAGGACGTTTGACAATGGGTTTAGCTTTCTAGACGTCGAGCCATGCTTTATTGTGAAGATAAGAAAGATAGAGTGTGGATTTCTGTTTGTGATGGCTGACAGCACCATTGTGTTTGACTTTGTTGACGGGTGGCGGGTGGTGCTGTCGAGATGTGGAGAGAGGGTTTCTTGCTACAACGGACTTGGGCTTGCTTCGTTTAACCAGGAGATAAGGGGAAGGTGCATAGAGATTCTGAGAGGATGTCTCGGATGTGGATGAGGGCTCTTTCGGGTCTGGAGGATGCAAAGATTCTGATTGCAATGACTGAGCCTTGTTTTGGAATTCTGTGTCAAAACCAGTCAATAAAAGGCACAGGTGGTGCAGGTGTATGGAAGATGTGGAGAGTGTGAGAGCTTCGTATAAGATGCTAAAGTGCAAGTGTGCATACCTCAAGGGATATCTTGAGCATGTTGCTACGGTGTCGAAGAGATCCTCGGATCTCCTTTTCCGCGCTCTCCAGATTCCACGAGACACTGCATGGAATGATCCACTACTCACACACTGCATAGAAATGAACGAAAGGCAAAGGGCTGTGTTTGACGAGACGGTTCTGCTGTACGGAGAAGCCTTATTCAAGGAGCTTGACGGGCTGATTGCAACCATTGTTGATGACATGAGAATGATTGACGAGGAGGTAAGGGCCATTGCGGAAAAGCCTGCAGAGGGCCTGAAGGAGCTTCGAGCGGCCCGGGATAGGCATGTCGATGCCTGGACATATGGCAAGCATGATCCATGGCTAACCGAGCTTGGGCTGAAAAGAGCGGTCAAGAAGGTTCTTCTAATGGATGACGAGGCAAACCAGATGATGCACACCAAGATTGGGGGCTTCAACATGTCCCTGCAGAGTGCCACCGACAGATTTAGAGAGGTGCTTCTCAGCTTTGTGGGGATCCAGAAGCAGAAGTATCAGAAGCTCCAGGACTCTGTGGATACAGACATCAAGAGATATGACGAGATTGACAGGTTTTTTGACACTGTGTCCGAGTCGCCAAAGGAAATCAGAAGGGAATGCAAGAAGGATGAAAGATTGAAGGAGAAGGTTGATGCGTCGTTTGAGACCTTTGTGGAGGGGATAAGCAAGGAGCTGTCTGGGAGGGGTATAACCGTGAGAAAGAATCTCGAGGCTGTAAAGTCTTCGGTATGCAAAGTGAAGAAGGGATACACAGGGGATTGGACTACTGCATACATGGTAGTCACCTCGATGGGGTATGCGCACTTTTTCGATGTTTCTGCATTGGTAAATGAATCTGATAGCCTCAGGAATGCCATTGAAAGACTGAGTGCTGGAGCAAGCAGGGGACTTATATCCATGTTTGATGCAAGTAAGTCTACCAAGGAGATTGGAGGGGATAGAATTGTTTTTGAGGTGAATGCCAAGGTTGGGGAGATCATTGAGACCTTTTCAAGCCCAATGGTCTCGATCAAGCTGAGCGACAATACATATGAGCTTGACAAAGAGAGGAGGCAGGTCTCGGTCAACAGCAAGCATCAGAACGGGTTTGCTAGCTTTTTCGGCGTGAGCGAGGTGAAGGTGAAGCTCTTTACTCTTTCGAATGCGATAGAGATATTCCATGCACTCAGGAGCAAGAATCAAGTCGAGGAAAGCACGGAAGACTTTTCCGAGAGCTCCGAGAAGGAGACAGATGGAGGAAGAGTGTTTAGGGTTCTGCTGCAGGAAGAGGAAAACCCTTGGGTAAGCGGGTAATCTCTCTGTGGTTATTTTCCGGGGCCAGAGGATGAGTTTCGATGACGATTGTTTGTATGGGATGAGAATGTTTCCCTGACTTGCGGAGAGTGCTGGAGTCGTACACCTGCATCGACTTCTGTGATTCGTTGAGGGCCATATTGTGAATTGGTCCTTGGGCAACTCAATCAGGGGATGATCTAAGGGAACGGATGGTGGGATTGGATGTATTCAGGCCTGTTTAGTGGCTGAAACAAATAAATAAAAATGGAAAGCATAAGCCTGTTCGATGGACAATGCTCTGATAGCCGATGAGAATCTTAAAAAACCCTCGAAGCCAGCCTACTACGGAACTGCCGGGTACAGGTCGAAGACGTCTGACCTGAACAATATCCTGTGCAGGGCATCGCTCATAGCCTACCTGCGGTCTACGACGTTTGCAGGAAAGATCATTGGAGTGATGATCACGGCAAGCCACAACCCCGTGGAGTACAATGGAATCAAGATAATCGACCACAACGGAGACATGCTGGATGAGGTGTGGGAGGAGTATAGTGATAGGATTGTGAACTGCGATGATGAGAAGCTCGCAAGAGAAATGAAGAAAATCCTGAGGTCTTGCAGCAACCAGAGTGAGCTGGGGGAGGGGGTGAGAGGCCATGTAGTTCTTGGGAGAGATACCAGGGACAGCGGGGAGAGGCTGTGCAACAACATCAGATCGGTGTTGGGCAAGTTGAACTGCACGGTGGATGATTACGGGGTGGTGACGACTCCCGAGCTGCACTTTCTTGTAAGGAAGTGTAACACGGAGAACAGGGTGGTTGACAAGGCAGAGTACATGAAGAATATTGCTCACAACTTCAATTCACTATCTTCTATAACAAAGGGAAACCTTAGGATGATGATAGATACGGCAAACGGAGTCGCAGATATGAAGCTCAAGGAGTTGGATGGGATGCTCGACGGCAAGCTGAACTATGAGGTCCTGAACGATCCGAAGGGCATCCTGAATCTGGACTGTGGAGCCGACTTTGTCAAAACAAAGAAGAGGGCTCCGAGGCTCGAGGCGCTTAGCTCCAGTGGGTTCTCCCAGGCAGCAAACAGGATCTGTGCCTCCTTTGACGGCGACGTCGACAGACTCATATTCTTCACCGGCCCAAAGGATACGGAGATATTCGACGGAGACTCACAGGCAGTCTTCCTGGCCCTCTACATAAGGTCTCTTCTCGACAGAATTGAGTCTCGGCTCAGCATCGGGGTTGTGCTTTCCTACTACTCGAACAATGCAGCTGTTGACGTTCTCCCCCCTGAGTCGTTCAAGGTTGTGATGGCACAAACTGGGGTCAAGAACTTTGTGAGTGCAGCAAGAGAGTTTGATGTTGGGATATACTTCGAGCCGAATGGACATGGAAGCGTGTGCTTTTCACAGGCCTGCATAGACGAGATAGAGAAAGGAAGTACCAAATCCCATGCGATTCTTAAGATCTTGGCCAATCTGTTTGATCCGTGCATCGGAGACGCATTGGCAAACTTCGTGATTTTCAAGGCGCTGATGGGCAGTGCAGACGACCTCAGGAAGTTCAGAGAAAATCCAAGCAGGCTTCTCACAGTCAAGATAGTAGACAAGAACAGCATCAAGGTTGACCAGAAAAACCAAGTCATTGAGCCAAAAGAGCTTCAGGACAAGATTGATGTGGAGGCGCTGAGTCTTGGGGGCAGATCCTTCGTCAGGCCCTCTGGAACAGAAGATGTTGTCAGGGTATATGCCGAGTGTCCGTCAGAGGCCGACGCAGACCTCCTCTGCCTCAAGGTTGCACAACATGTCTATGACATGTGCAACGGCATTGGAGACCACCCTGAAATTGATTACACAAGTAAATAAAGTCTTTACGGTGTTTTTTCCCTCTGACTTTTTTTTCGGTAAACGAAATGCTCTCCATGTGGCCATGGGCTGCCTCATTTCTGAAAAGTACCTTGTGCACCTCGGGTTTGCCCTTCTCTTTGCCATGGAGTGGAATCCCATAAAGAGCCGTAGCTGCACGCCCTTAGGGCATGCCAAGCGAAGTCTCCCAAGCATGGCCATATCCAATAGACATCATCGAATACTTCGAAATGCTTCCGAGACACTCGAAGACACAGCTGTATGGAGCGCCGATCTTTGCAGTGTCGTTTCTTAAGGTCTTTGACGAGAAGACCACAAAATTTGTCTTCGACCTACTACTGAAGTCTCACTCCATAAGCTCGCTAAGGGAGATAGAGGGAATCAAGGAGACTTTGAAGATACTGCTAAGGATCCAGGTGATCGGAAAGAAAGGAAACAACATATATCTGGATGAGGGTTTCAGAAGGTCGTTAATGGACGGGTTTTGCATGCTTACGATGGAAAGGCACTACAGGAGCATTGGTGAGAAGGTGGAAATGGATGAGTCGGAAAGCAGCAGAAAATTTGAGGCTATTCTGGGGTCTGTCGTCAACAGGGAGTGCAGGATAGAGGCGTTTGGGGTCTCGGAGGTTCTTATGTTTGGAGGGCTCCTTGGCAGGGACAGAAACATTACCAACAGAGGATTTGAGTTTCTTCTGAAGACAAAAAAGGAGCAGCTGTGGTGTCTTGTGCTTCTATCCCTGAAGTACTTTCTCGGGTCTGTGGAAGAGGAGATAGCTGTGCTTGAGGCGCTGTTTGAGCTAAGCGCAAGGGCCGTTGGAACTGTGTATCGCCAGGTCGACCAGATGGACAGGAGACTGTTTAAGTACTTGGAGGCGCTGGGAATACTGAGGCTTTATGAAAAAGGTCTTGCAATTGGAAGATCCTTTGTACAGCTGTTCGAGGCATCGGAGCGCAACAGGAGGGAGTTTATAATAGTGGAGACGAACAACAAGATATATGCATACACAAACTCCGAATACGAAAAGTCTGTAATACATTTGTTCTGCAATGTGACTGTCAATCTTCCGAACCTGATCAAGGGAATCATAACGGAGGAGAGCGTGAATGTTGCATTCGACAAGGGAATAACCGGAAAGCAGATAATCCATTTTTTGGAGGCAAGTGTCAGACAAGGAAGCCTGCCCCCGGCAATTAGGAACCAGATAGTGATATGGGAGTCGAAGAGAAACAGGATTTTCATGGTGCCTGGATACCTGTATTCGAACTTCCTGAATCTGTCAGACTATCAGAAGGTACTAGAATTCTGCATTAGAGGAAACCACCTGGTGGAATCGGATGTTGACAAAAGAATGATAGTTGTGAAGCTGGAGGGGCATAGCCTCGTTAAGGAGTTCGTAAAGACTATACTCTAGGCTCATAAACAACTCAGGAGATAGAGCACAGACGGTTTAATTAAAGAGACGGCAGGGCCACCGGTCATTGCTTCATGGTATCCATAAACTCTTTCACATCGAACGACACCTTGCATCCTGCCCCTGCAAGGACTATCGCCTCTTTGCAGGGGGCCTTGTCGCTGACATAAAATACACCGTTGTCTTCTAGCAGAGGGCGGTATCTTGTCTCTAGGGCTTTGCTGTCGATTACTAGGGACTTCGTTTTGTACACGGAGGCGTCTGTCTTGACTTCAAGACACCCTTCTCTCCTGGCGATCTCCACAACCTCCTCCTCCACCACATTTATCCCCATGTTCCTAGACTGTCTTTCAACCAAGTCGATGAACTCTTCTGGCCTCTGAATTCCCTTCACACCCACAACATTTCCAGACCCGGAAAAGTCCGGCTTCTCTTTGCATGCTTTGATTATGAGAGGCGACATGTTGGCTGTGTGAAGGTATATCCCGCACATGTAGGCGCCGGGGCCCTGGCCCACAATCACAACACTTCTCATTCGCAGGGGTTAAAGAATTCATTAATTTCGTGTCCCAGGCACCTGGAGTCTGAGGAACCCTGGTCAAACCTCTTTGATAGAAATGATATCCAATCATGATAGATTTGTTTGATCTCCAAATAAGGAAAGTGTTAATACATAGATCTTGTCCCTGGCAGTGTGGAGAGGCCCTAATGTTTGGCAACACAGATGATATAAGGCTGTCTGATATATTGTTCGGAAGTGACATTGATGCAGAGTACTGTGGCAAGGCTTCAAGGAAAAAGGAGGAGGAGAAAGACACGTGGAAGAAGAGCGTCAAGCACTACCGAATCCTCTCTGTCGATCAGATAGCAGCGCTGGAGGACTTCTTTATGAGCAGGCAGATGCCTATAACAAAAACGAACATAAAGCATGCATCGAAGGCTCTCAAGATTCCATACCAGCGGTCTGTAAACTATCTCTACAACAAGTACAGAAGAGCCCAGGAGAATGCCGAGGATTTTTACCAGAGGTGTATCCATGAGTTTAGCGTAATAATGCAAAATGTAGAGAAGTGCTGGGACCTGTACCTCCGAGGGTGCCGGACATACGATGCTCCGAGAGACAGCAGAAATTAAAGCAAGGTGTTATGTATGCTCTTCCAGGAGAGGCGATGGAGCCCGATGAAAATTTTTTGCGTGAAAGGGGGCTAATTTTGGCCTCCCTAAAAGATGAATGATGCCTTGGAGATCATGAAGAAGCAGGCAACTCTCAACATAGGAACCATTGGGCATGTGGCACACGGAAAGTCCACCATTGTAAAGGCAATAAGCGGGATAAGCACAATAAAATTCAAGGCAGAGCTCGAGCGCAACATCACCATAAAGCTAGGATATGCCAACGCCAAGATATACAAGTGTGACTCCAAATGCGTGAGGCCCAACTGCTACCAATCGTTTGGAAGCTCCAGTCCAGATCGGCTTTCGTGCAAGAAGTGCGGAGGGACTCTGAAGCTCGTCAGACACGTGTCTTTCGTGGACTGCCCTGGGCACGACGTTTTGATGGCGACGATGCTGAACGGAACGGCCATAATGGATGCAGTGCTGCTTCTGATAGCGGCCAACGAGCCCTGCCCACAGCCCCAGACTACTGAGCATCTGTTTGCCGTGGAGATTATGGACCTCAAGAAGGTCCTGGTTGTACAGAACAAGATTGATCTTGTTTCCAGGGAACAAGCGCTGGAGCAGCACGACCAGATCCAGAAGTTCTTGAAGACATCGAATGTCTCAGGGCCTGTGATCCCGACGGCTGCCCAGATTGGGGTCAACATCCCTGCACTCCTGGACTTTATTGTTAACTACATTCCCGAGCCTGTCAGAGATTCGACAGCACGCCCAAAGATGATTGTGATCAGAAGCTTTGATGTCAACAGGCCGGGAACCAGGGTGTGCGAGATGTCTGGAGGGGTGATTGGAGGAAGTCTTGTTACTGGGATGCTGAGGGTTGGGGACAAGATCGAGATAAGGCCTGGACTTGTAATAAGGAAGGGTAACAGGTTTGTGTGTCGGCCCTTTGTTTCTGAAATTGTTTCTCTGAAGGCGGAGAGTATAGATCTCTCTGAAGCATATCCTGGGGGGCTGATAGGTGTTGGAACAACGATGGACCCCTCGTTCTGCAAGGCAGACAAGCTGGTTGGACAGGTTATGGGGAAGCTGGGGTTTCTCCCGTCGATTTTCCATAAGATAACTGTCGAGTATAGCCTCTTTCCAAAGACGACGATCCAGGGGAGCTCAAAGCTGAAGGAGGGCGAGCATGTGCTGCTGAACATAGGAAGTACAACCACTGGGAGTGTGATAGGAAGGATCAACGAGACCTCCGGAGAGTTCGACCTGGTGAAGCCTGCATGCTGCGAAATTGGAGAAAGAATAGCAATATCAAGAAAGATCAACAACCACTGGAGGCTAATAGGACACGGGGAGATCAAGGACGGAACATGTATTGAGCCGGAGTATGATGCCGAGATAGATGATGCGCAGCGGAAGGCCGACTAGAGAAAGAAAAAACATCAGAAATAAAAGTGAGCTGTTTTCCAGTAGTCTGCTTTAATAGGGCCGCAGTCATCTCTGGAGGCATATTCTGTCTCCCGACCTATCAAACACAATTATTCCTTTGCTCAGCAATCCATAAACTATTCTCAGAAGCGCAGCTCTGTCCATGCCAAGTCGCCTCCCCAGGTGATCAAGTTCGATGGATTCTTCCAGAACAAGGTGCTGGCAGACAATCTTATTGCATGAGTCTGGTGCATTTCCAAGCTCGTCGACTATAAGTATCTTCTCAATACTGTTTGAGTACTCCCTGCTTTCCCTGACATATCCGAAGGAGCTGATGACATCCTCGTCTGCGGGACCGTCCTCCTTTAGAAATGCAAGGATTTTGCTGATGAGGCCAGGATGCGTCTTCTCGTATTCCATGTCGTTGAACATCTTCCGAAGCTCATCGAGCCTGTACTTCAGGTCATCGACATTGTACCGGCTGTACTCCTGCATCTTCCCATACTTCTCCTTTGAGTTTGCCAACTCTATTTCCAGTACATCGCACTCTTTTTCATACTCGTCGTAAAGCGATATCTCCTCCTGCCTCTTTCTCAGCTCGTTCAGCTCTGACGAGATCACTAGTCCATATCTACTGTATTCAATGCTCAGGTTGTTCAGGACATCTATCAGGGCGATGTGGTCCCCAAGCATTCTTTCCTCAATAACGGGAAAGTCCATCTCTCTGTACATCTCGTTCAGATCCTCCAGTGACTTCAGTGATGTTGTTCTGGGAACCTCCAGTCTTGTTGTTGTTTCCAGAGAGGGGAATCTTCTGGGCTCTGGAATGGCCACCCAGGCCTCCCTGACTGCATCTTCCAGGCTGCGCATCGGGGGATTGGCGGCCCTGCAATTGTTCTCTGCAGACTTAAACAAAAAATCCTGTCGTCCTATGCCTGCTGGCCATGAGGACATTGGACTTCCGCAGGATGATGAGGCCTTTATGAGATACCGGGAAAGAAGAATCCAGGAGCTGTGTGGAAAGGTGGAGGAAGTCGTGTCTGAAAAGGAGCTGATTGAGAAGACCAAGTCCTTGAGGATGATAGTCCACTTCTACAAGCCAGAGTTCAAGCGCTGTAAAACAATGGACAAGGGGCTGGAGGAGGTAAAAGACTGCTTTCCAGGCATTAGGTTCTACCGAGTAAATGCTGAGATATGCCCTGTTGTAGCAAGGAAGCTGGAGATAAGAGTGCTGCCCTTTCTGGGCTTCTTCAAGGACGGATATTTTGTGGATCAGGTCGTTGGATTTGAAAAGCTTGGAGGCGACAGTGTGGAGCCGGAGGTCCTGAAGAAACGAATCTTAGACAGCAACATCTTCAAGCCTATATCCAGCATATAATTAAAGGTGGTTCTCGGAAGCTTTCTGGGAGAAGAGTGTGGATCGATGGTCAAGGAGTTTTATTCGAGGATACTACCCAGCACACCAATGTGAGTATATCCACTGGTGCATAGCAGGATCGCCAGGACTATCCATGGGGATTTCATCGGTGAGGGAGTCGATTGCTCATGTCAGCAGCGAATTCGGCGCTGGGTGCACCAGGAAGTGCAGAGAAGGGCCCTGTACTATCCAAGACAACAAGAGTGAAAGCCTACTGCGGCCGAAAGAACTTAGGAATTACAGGAACAGGTCTTCGTAGTAGTAGAACAGAAGAGAGGTTCCGCTCAAAAGCATGTAACTTGTGGACCAGAAGATGAAATGGCTCTTTCTGTGAACGGCCATAAAGCTGAACATGTAGAATCCATGGAATGCAACAAAGGCAAGATTTGCAAAGCTCTTGACCTCGAAGTCCATGTCGAACAACGGCTTCAGACCAAGGAAAATGCATACCAGGCTCAGCCCATAGAGCATGGACACCACTAGAATCTTTGTGAATCCCCAGTGCATTTCCTCCCTATAGCTGCCGTCGTGGTCCCTTGGCTCCATTTGTTTCCGGACCTGAAGAGCGTTTTATAGGTACTTGAAGTTTGAAACGGGAGTCATCTCTGGGGGAGACTCCCCGTTCATTTGGTGTAGGATGTTTTATCTCGAATGGATTTGGCGGTATTGGAATGGAAAAGTATAAAACGGCGAAATGCCCCTACGGCAGAAATGACAAGAGGAACATTGAATTTCGTGACTTCTCCAATGAATGCAGGCAAGACAGCAAACATGCTGCTGAGGGCGAGGCATGCTGCCACCCTCGGGCGAAGGGTGTTGCTTGCAAAGCCACTGTCTGACACCAGGCACGAAAGCTCAGTGATAAGGTCGCGATGTGGGATTGAGATGAAGTGTGACCTGTGTGCCGGACCCGAGTTCAGCTTTACAAAAGACGTTTTGTATGGAGACGTCGACATTCTACTTGTGGACGAGGCACAGTTTCTGAGCTCCAGGCAGATAGACGAGCTTCGGGAGGTTGCAGATGTCCATGGAATTCCTGTATGGTGCTACGGGCTTCTTACGGACTTCAAGAAGAATCTGTTCGAAGGATCGAAGCGCCTAGTTGAGCTGTGCGACAAGATGATCGAACTTGACATTGTATGTTATTTCTGCAAGGCGGATGGGAGGTTTCATCTGAAGTATGCCAATGGAAAGGCTGTTGTGGAAGGGCCCTCCATCGACATCAGTATACCCGGGGATGGAAAGTTTGTTGCGGTGTGCCACATGTGCTGGACAGAAAAGACATCGACGTCCGAGGAAGTGCAAGACCCCAGGGTCCTTTGTGCCAAGGTCATCCCGGTAGATAGATAAGACACGAGAGGAAATAAACGATAACACCTTTATGTTTCACCTTGTCCCTTATCAAAGCCCCTCCGATTGAATGAATTTGCAAACATTAGTGCCCTAGAAAAATGAAGAGGATTGTTGCATATGGGGTTTCCCACTTTATCCTGCTTGTCATATACACCATGAAGGCAAACCACGGAGGCTTGACGATGTACAATGTCCTCACAACTACGACACGCAATAGCACGGCGCACATCCTCCATGCTACGTTCCTGATCTTTCTTATGTGCTCTCTAACCGGACGGGTGATAGACGGAGTGTTTGGAAGTCTCAGATCCGAGGAGATTGCCAGCTTCAACGAGTCTCTTCTCTACTTCCTGACGGACTTCCTTCTTGTTGTATCTACATTTGACAGCGACATTAACTTCAAGAACGGTCTTCTTTTTGTTATGCTGCTGTGTGTGAAGTCCCTCAGCTGGCTGCTGGGTGTAAGGATAAAGAGAGACGTCTACGCTTCTCTGTACACCCTTGCATATGGGATATCGCTGTTTTCAGGGCTTATGGCACTTCTGTTTACCCTCTCCTGCATATCCTTCATTGACGGGCAGATTCTCTTTCTTTTTGAGTATGCCCTGCTTGTGCTTGCCTCTGTAAAGAACATTTGCGTCATGAACCTGATTCTGTCCGACGACGACGGAAAGAGGTCTCTGCACAACTTCTACATTGACATAGCATACATGGGCATTACGCTTCTTGCGTACGTCATATTCATAGGGATCACGTCCCTCAGTTATAGACTTCCCTTGAATCTCTTCCGGTCGGCCCTGACGATATTGGATGCACTGGTTTCGAAGATCAAGACGTTCCTTAGCTATCTTAGGCTATGCAAGGATCTCGAAAAGTGTGTTGAGGGGTCTGGAGACGGCTTTTGTGCGATCTGCATGGATGGCATGGAGACTGGCAAGAAGTTGACATGTGGACACTGTTTCCACCTCGAGTGCCTGAAGATGTGGTGCGAGCGCCAGCAGACATGCCCGATATGCAAATCCCCGCTTGCGTTTGACATGAGGAAGGAAAGCTTTGTTGTAGGAAATGAGTATATATCTGGGATTCCTGTGACAATCGACAACTAGAGAGCAATAAAGAAACTTTATTCTTCGATGTCCTGGTTTGGGCGAGTGTCTTTCTCCTCCCCGGTCTTTTCTATGATTTCACTGCCTAACTTAACGATGTTGATTCCGGTGCGGGATCCAGGGGAGCTAGACACATGGTACTTATGCCTGCCTATGACTCCATTCCGCTCCCCCTGAATGTTGATGATTGCCTCTTTGGCTCCAAAGGCCAGCCTGTACAGCCCAGCCTTCTTTGCTGCAGAATAGGGGAATTTCGATGGATACACACGTCTCTCTCCGAATGCATTCGAAATCTCCTCTCCTTCTTCGTTAACCTCGATGAAGTTTATCTTTGTAGTGTAGTAGTAGGATGCCTTTTTGTTTATCACCCTGAGCTTGTCGCTCAGGTCGATGTGTCTCCTGCTTTCGTTAAAGACATCTCTGTACTTCTCGAGGATTTCCTTCCACTTTCCACGCCCAAATTCCTTAACTCCCTTGAGCAGTGCCTCCTTCTCCTCCGTACTCCAGGGCTGGGGCTTTCTTCTCGGATTCTTTGTGTAGGTCCTCGTGATGGCGCTTTCGTTCACATACTTCTTCTTTGGAACCCTGCTGTAGATGTGCAGCTTGATCTTTGACGACGGTCCGCTATACTCGGTGTTCTTCATTTACCAAGGGCTTCAAATCTTAGTAAAGTCCATTGGTGCTCACCCAGTCACCTCTCTGTTGCCCCGTGGAAAAGTTCCTCTTCGCCAAAACAAGCTCCAGGCATACAGATATCATACGGGTGTCTCCTAAGATGGCTTCTTACCGCATGCTTCCACTCATGCTCTAGCACGCTGTTTTCAATGTAGGCTGTGGAAAGTGGATCCACAGTCACAATGCCATCGGCCCTGGAGACTCTGTACCGGTGGATTTTCTTGACAGAGCCGAAGTATGTGCCCACAAAAATGTCTTCTCCCTCCTGATATTCTTCCCCGCTCCTTTCAACCATCTTTTGCAACTCCACCAATGGGTTGGTGCAGAAGAAATACACAATCTTCCCGTTCCTGTATATCGGCATTCCGTACATGTTGACGACAACAGCATGTTTCATGTTGGCTTCTTCCAGGCATCGAGCTTGGATGTTTTCGTAGTACTGTCTTTTTATTTCTCTTTCATCCTTGTCGGGCCCGAGGTATTTGCCGTACTTCTTCAGAATCGCAGGCCAGTCTGTGCCAAAGCAAAGTATTCCTGTGTCCAGGGCACACATCTCGGCGTCCCTCCACTGCACAGGAATTTTCGAAGGCGAGTCATCGTGGGAGCATAGATCTTTTTTGCATCTGTTTTCCATGCGCGTTGTGCGAAGAGGCATTAAAAGACCCCACAAATGTATTGGTGTTTGGGAGCGTGGCATGCGCCATTCGAAGACGTGTGCCGAGTGGTCTAAGGCGCTGGTTTAGAAAACCAGTAGGCTCTGCCTGCGCAGGTTCGAATCCTGTCGTCTTCGCTTTTGTACGATGCGTCCATTGTAAATCCTTGGAACCGGTAGCCCATGAACTGCCAAATATGCACCGGCAGCACAGACGTCTCTGCGAGATACGACTGCGGGCATCAAATATGCATGGCATGTGCTGTGAGACTTGTGTTTCTATACATGCAGTCTGGGTGTCCCCTGTGTAGGGGGACGACGGAGGCTGTTGTTTTTTCTGCATCCTCTCCGGCATGTGGAACCTCCAGGCGGCAATGGAAGGGCAGAGAGGCTCCTGTCGCCGTTTTCTATGAGGGAGCCGATGTGAGGGACAGGATGGAGGACCTTCTGTCCAACAAATGCCAGAAGTGCCACCGGAGGTTTGGATCCTTGAAGGAGCTGAAGAAGCACTACGCACAGCATGGATTTGTTCTCTGCTCTGAATGCATTGGAAACAGGAAGGACTTCTGGAATGAGATCAGGCTCTACAGAAGCAGCACGATAAGAGACCACAAGAACGGGAGTCTCGAGGAGGAGGGGTTCAGCGGACATGTGCTTTGCATCCACTGCAAGATCTATCTATTTGATTCTGATGATGCAAGGCGGCACTGCAACCTCAGGCACGAGGCATGTCATGTTTGCGACATGGTCGGGATAAGATACCAGTACTACAGCAGCTTTGAAGATCTGGAGGCACACTACAGAAATGCCCATTACTGCTGCACCTTCCAGACATGCCGGGTAGGCAAGTGCTATGTGTTCCCATACCATACAGAGCTTCTTGAGCATCTTACAAGATTCCACAAGGTTAATGCCAGGCTATCTGAAATCCCTAGGCCTGGTAGGTGCAGCATTCCCGTGATGGATCCGTTCAAAAGAAAAAAGGCACCAGCCCGGGTCAGTGTTATAGACCCAAGCGGAGGGAATGCAAGAGCACCAATGGCCCATAGGGGAGGCTCCAGACAGGACACAGCTTCGCCAAGCACCGAGGCTGAGCTTCCAAAGTACCTGAATCGGAATATTTTGGAGGAGGAGAGGAGAAAGCTGCAGAAGCGCAGGCTGGTGATTGACCGTATATGTAAAGCGGAGGGTAACGAGATAGAAGAGATCATAAACGAGTTTCTGGGGGATTCCATAGATGTTACGGAGGCCTTCAACAGGATATCAAAGGTGACTGGGGATGCAGCTGCCCTTAAGCTATTTGAATCGGCGCCTTTCGGACCTAAGCAATCCGTGGTGGAGGGTAGCATCAAAGCCCTAAGGAAGAGAGTCATGTTTCCGAAGTTTGTTCCATCGGAGCCTGTAAGATACAGAGAGCCCGAAAGAAAAGGCCCGGGATTCACAGTTATAGATCTGCACAAAAGGAAGTGAGAGACACAGAGCTAAGGACCTTTTATTTCTTCACTATCTTCTTGGATATATAGAACTCCTTTGTCTTCCTATTGATGTACAGCAGGGTAGCAAATATCGTGGCTATCTTGAGGAGCACTATTCTGTTGATAAGCTTGAAGATGCTGTTGTATAGCCCTGTGTACTCCACCTCGTCCCAGTCGTCCAGCTTCTGCAGATCGAAGTTGTTCTTCGAAACATACAGCAGATCTCCCATCTTCTTCGTCAGCCATTCCATCTGGTAATCCGTCCCGGAGACAATCTCTGGGGTCCACGGGCGCCCTTCGTAGATAGTGAGTCCGAACGCCAGCTCTCCCCTAACATCCGTGTCCAGAGAGAACACCATGGTATAGTACCCTGTTTCCGGCGTCGTATAGAAGAACGTGCTAAACATCTCGTGCTTCACATCCTTGAAAATCAGGTTTTTTGGGTCGGGATCAGCACTTTTGTAGTCCCCATCGGACTTGTATATGCTGAGCCTTGTCCCGGCATTGATTCCCTTTGCCTCTCTCCACGGCTGGCTGGGCGATGCCCTGTGGAACAGCTTTGCCTGCATGAGAACCACGGTCTGTCCGTTCAGCCTCAGAGCACTTTCCACCGACCTGTTATCATCCAGATAGAACAAGGTCTGCGAGAAAACATGCGCCAGGAACAAGAAAAACATTCTTGAAGGGCATCGGCCAAGCGAAATAAAATCAACGGGCCCGCCAGAGAAGAAAGATGAATAAACACGGATTTACTCGCAAATGCAGGATTTAGAGCATCAGTGATTCCCTCCAATCGTCGCAGAGCCCGTCGAGGTTCTTCTCTGCCCATTCCACAGACGTGAAGGTATCAACAGCCTTCCTGTTGATCTCATGTCTTTCGGTTCTCTCTTCTAGAGACATCGTGATTGCCCTGTGGATCCCGTCTGCAATCTCTTCAGTGTTCCACGAATTCACTTCCACTGCAGCAGGCAATGTCGTGGACGCCCCTGCATTGCTACTGAGCAGAAGCACCCCGTTATTTTCGTTCTGGCATGAAATGTACTCCAGAGCAACAAGGTTCATTCCATCCTGAAGAGATGTCACAAGAAGCATGTCGCTTACTGCATACAGGGCACACAGCTCATTGAAGTCCACACTCTTGTTCAGGAAGTACAGGTGCACAGACTCGATGGATCCGAACTTGCTGTTTGTTTCTGACACAAGCTCATTCATCTTGGTGATGTACGAAGAGTACTCCTTGACACTTGTTCTGCTGGGAACGCCGACCTGCAGGAACACCACGTTGTCAAGAAACTCAGGATGCTTTTCGAGAAACCTTTGGAATCCCTTAACACGGTGTGGCATCCCCTTTATGTAGTCCGTCCTGTCCACTCCCAGAAGAATCTTTCTTCCTCTAAACATCTCCCGGAGCTCTTTGATCCTTTCCACCGTCTTCTCTTCCTTAAGGGCGCTTCGGAACATCGCTGGATCGATTCCTATTGGAATTGCATCCAGCTTCGACCTTACCTCTACCTTGTTTGCCCTGCACGTGTCGTCGAAGTTGATTGCGTAGTCAAACGAGTGGAATGCAATGAGATCGCTGTGTGCCATGCCGCTCACTATCTCTCTCCTGCATGCAAGAGTCTCCATTATCTCTGCCGGCGGAAACTGGGCGTGGAGGAAAAACATGATCTTGAAGCTCTTATCTGACTTCTTCCTCAGCATTTCAGGGAGTATCATCAAGTGGTAGTCGTGGACCCAGACGATATCGCCGTCCTCCACAATCTTGCATATCTCCTCGCAGAAGATTGTGTTGTACTCGACATATGCATTGTAGTCCTTGATGGTGAATGCAACATCGTCCTTGAACGAATGGATTATTGGCCACAGAATGGCGTTGCAGAAGCCGTCGTAGGAGTTGCTGTTGAGCACAGGGTCGATGAACACAGGAATCGAATGGAACTTTTCCCAGCAGTCTTTTCTTATCACCTTCTTCTCCTCTTCATCCAGCTCAACACCACTTATGTTTCCTAACCACATGAACCTGATCTTATCGCTGATGCCTCTCAGACCGGTTACGAGCCCCCCGCTTGTCTTTGTGTACTCAAAACCGTCCTTGCTCTTCTTTACTGTCAGAGGTAGGCGATTGCTGACAACCAAAAGCTTCATAGAGACACTCGGAGAGCCGGTATTTATTTAAAATAAGCAGAATGAAGTTTCAAACAACTTCACATGTAACCAATGGAAAGGCTCAGCCTTTACATGACAGAAAGCAAGCTGCAGAAGGTTTAATATTCCCTAGATAAGGTCGAGCCTGAATCTCCCGAGGTAGCGGCCCAGCCCTGTAAACACACGGTCAAACCCGGCCACATATGTAAGCAGCACCACTCCTACGTTCGACATGGCAAAGGTGAGGTAGAAGAAGGTGTTCACCATGTCCATACCGAAAAATGCTGTCAGCGAGCAGCATATGTGGCTGGTCAGCCCAAGGATAAGCAGACTGGTTGTCCTGTTGTTCAGAGACTTGAATATGTATGCACCAAGGAAATCGATGAACAGAATCAATGTCATGTAGGTGAACCCACGCTGCGCCTTCATCACCCTATACTTCATCCGGTCATTCTTGGATATCTTCGCCATCGACCGCATGGTCTCTAACATAAATCCGACGGCTGTTGTGGAGGACGAGAATAGAAAGCAGAACACGCCCTTTGCATCCGATACACGAAGAAACGGAGACCTGGCGAGATAGTCCACTCCTGCTGGGATTATCCAGCTTTCAGAGACTGCCACAAGCAGCAGAAAGGAAATGTACATGACCATCTGCCCTGCAAATAAATGTCCGAGTTGCATCATCAGGGTAACTGAGACTCTGCTCATTACCTTGAAAATGAATCGGAAGGATTGAGAGACATTTTTACAATCTGCCTTTATTTACATCAGCGATCGAGATCGAGAGGTCCAAATTCAACACCAAAGAGTCCGTGCTTAATAAGCTCTCGGAGCTTGTGTCCTCGAACCTTCTTGAGGTGGAGGTTTCTGTATCTTCTCCTGTCGTTAACCACGACTCTGTAGAAGTCGCAGTCCCCGACCAGCACAAAGATGTCGCACTTGGCATTGATGTACATGCAGACCTCCTGGCAGACCTTGCGCTCGATGTGCTTCTTGAGCTTGTGGAGCTGTCCTGGGCATCGGAGGCACTTTGGAAGAGGCTCCAGAATGCAGTTCTTGTTGTTGTTTCCCCTAATCTCTCCGTTCCTCGACAGAATGAATCTCTCGAACTTCTCCTTGGAGTCCTTAGAGCAAACTCTGACAACAACCTCTCCCCTTCTTCTGTACTTCTCAATGTCGAAAGTGTATGTCTTCTGGCTCTTCAGGACCTCGACCTTCCTTGGGCACCCACGGCGCCTAGATCCGCACTTCTCTTTGCATATCCTTGGGAATGTCTTGCATCTCTTCTTATTGCACTCGCTGCTGCTGCTAGAGTCATAGCACTCGGGCTCGCAAGGAATGCAGTTGCTTGGAGATGGATTGACGACGATCTTCTTGTAGTGGGGGCGGCGCTCAACCGGCTCGATGCACACTTCGGAGCATTGGGCAGGCCTGGCACTGCCCTCGACATATATCTTCTCGGATGAGGTAGCCGCCTGGAACCCACCAACGCTGGCAGCCTTGGACCCTGGGCATGGGCAGGCCTCGACACAGAGAACGTACTTCGCTGTGTTGGTGTACGGGTCGAAGGGTGCAAGAGCTCCGTTGTCATAAAGAACCATTGGAGTTCCACGGAGGTCATGGTCGTTCCAGTAGAGCACGTATGCCTTCTTGATGTTCATTGCCTGGAGGTATTTGATTGCCTCGTGAATGTTGCTTCCGTTCAGGGCAAACGCCATGCAGTTAGCATCTACCACGGCACTATATGGCCTCAGCTCCTGCTCGCATGTAAGGTGAAGAGCCTTAGTCTTAAGAGCACTGATGGCACTGAGTCCAACTATCAGGAATCCCAAGAGCTTCATTGAGCATCCCCCATACTGCCAATATATGCATTAAAACAACAAAGAACAGTCTTTTGGGCAATTCCTTTTTCCTTTTGGGGAACTGGATGATCACTGATGGCGAATACATCACTTCGTTCGACATCAAATTAACAGGATAATGACCCTTGAGGATTCATGACACTCTCCTCCCATCCAGGAGCAGTTGGAAGGAGAAGAGAACTAGAGCCCATGCGATTTTGGGCAACCTCCTGAGGTACGCAAAAGCACGGGAGCAGCAGTGCTTAGTATACCCTACAAGGCATCCCCTAGCCCTAATCCCCAGAAATCGCTGGTTAATTTAGTCCTAAAGATCAAGATCCAGGCAGATATTTAAATTAATCTATTGATCTGGGTGAATTTATCTCTTAATCATAGTCAAAATTGCTTGGTATACAAATCTTTTACTCCATATAAACTTAAGGTTCATGGGTGCTTTTGGCGGGAAAGTGGACGGGAGTCCGTGGCTGATAGAGACAATCAGCATCGATACAAACGACTCCGAGGAGGACCCTCTAGGTAGGTGCCGGTGTCTCCTGTCTAGGAGGACATCTAGGCTGAGAAATGTATGTACATGCTCTAAGGATGGCAAGAAACCGTCCCAAAACAATACCATCTCCCATCTTTCCGCCTCGCTGGCCAACAAAGAGCAAGGCCTCTTTGAAAAAAGGCAGAAGGCTCACGACTCCAGGGCTTCCACTAATGCTCCCCAAAACTATCCTTTATCAGGCAGGGGATCCCATGCCAATAAGAAATACCAGCTCTACAAGACAGAAATGTGCAGGAGCCATACAGAAATAGGCTACTGCAGGTATGGCGACAAATGCCAGTTTGCACACAGCAAGGCCGAGCTCAGGTATGTGCAGAGACATCCGAAGTACAAGACAGAGACGTGCAAGACCTTCTGGGAGGAAGGGAGCTGTCCCTATGGCAAGAGGTGCTGCTTCATCCACATCCCGAACACTGACATAGCTAATCTTCCGATTCACGGTCGTCAGAGGGACAGCGGAAAGAACTGCACAGGTTACACCCTGGGCATAGAGATAGACGAGCATCCACACGATGAGCTCATTTATACCAAAATCGAACAGCACATGCCGCTCGTCGAAGGCAATCCTCTCGACTGCCTCGGCAAGGACAGAGAAGACACTGACGAAATATGGATCTCTGGGGTGTCTCAGGATCCCTCCTGTAGAGGCCATGGACTCAACCACTCTCACTCCGAATCCATCAAACAGCCCTTCGAGCCCATCATTGAAGACGAGTCCAGCGAGGGAATCATGCTTCGAAGACCTTTCTGGGAAAGCAGCTATTCTAAGATATGGATGGACGAGGAGACGTCGCTATTCTACCTGGACGGCCCTTGTAGAAGGCGGGCCAAGGGCGGGGCCTTTGCCCCTGGAGGAGCGGTGTGCAAGTCCTTCGACAAGAAGATATCCGACTTTGTGTTTGGGAACTTAGGTATGTAAATAAATCTTTGTGGAATTCATTTGGTCTCTGGGCCATAAAACTAAAAGAATTCGGAGTCCCAATGGAAGTGGTGAAGTTCGAGCCAGATACTGAAGGCATAGAAAGAAGGAGAGGCATAAAGCCTTTTGGGAACATAGGTAAGATAAGGGTGATCAAAAGCACAACGGCCCCGAGGTTTAATCTGTACACGACGGAGGTGGGCATTGACTGTAAGGAGGAGCAGAAGCAATATATCCCCTACAGGCCTTCCCTTGAGGAGCCTGCCGTATCAAATGCCTATGTCCCCCCAACAATCAAGCGTCCCGAAACATGCAGCGTCAAGCTCTCGAATCTCCCGCTCGACATGACAAGGGATAGGCTGCATTCGATTATCAAGTCGCACACAAACATCTTCTTCATGAGTCCAAACCTTGTCATGAACAGGGAAACAGGTGCATTCAGAGGATTTGCATTTGTGACTCTGGAGTCCAGGGATGATGCCGTGAAGCTCATCAAGGACCTCAAGGGCGTTGCAATTGATAGCCTGGGGCTGTCTGCAGAGATAGCTAGGTAACTATTTTGACATGGCCATCTACTTGACAAGCACCGGAAAGGGGTCTGCTCTGCTGAATACCACTGCTCTTCTGCTGATCGATATGTATCCTTTGAGTCTCCCCAGCCCAATCGAGGTGCTCAGAAGGCAGATGATTTCCTTGAAGTCGATAGCAGGCAATGCCTCTACAATTCTCTGGATGTCGAGTCTGCTGTCGCACCCATGCAGCCTGTAAATCCTACCCACCAAATTGTTGAAGCATACAAGTGGATAGTGGGCAGCCATAGTCCTGCAGAGGTTGTAGTCTGCAATTTTCTCTGACGTCCTGCTTATTGCATCGTCTATGTCCTCATACAGCCCTCCTCGTACTATGGAAACCAGCCCCGACAGGTAACTACAGCCAAACCTCTCTAGATACACATCTTTGGGGAACTTGTTGACAAACAGGGACGAAATGAAATAAACAGGTGCTACTATCTTCCTCCATCTCTTGTACATGAATACTTTCTTCAATGACAGATATGCCTCCCTGAAGTCCTCCTCATGCATTTTGATAATGCCTCTGTAGTAGTGGAACACATGGTAGTCTCGGCACCTGGTATCCGGCTCCTTGGAAGCTCTGAGGAAGTCCTCTGCAGACTTGAACCTTCCCATGTCAAGATGTATCTGGAGCAAGGCATTTCCGACGTAGGCAGCGGCCGGGCTTTCTTCCTCCACTAACTTCTTATGCATGTCCGTCAGAAGCTTACTTATCTTGCCTAAGTTGTCCTGACTCTTCAGCTCAAGCAACCCATACACGGCTCTCTTGACAACCGTGCTGGCCCACTTCTCCCTTCCCAGCATCCTTACTGCATTTTTTACCAGCACCTCAGCCGAGCTATAGCTCTTCTCCGCCACAAGGGCCTTTTGGTACTCAAAAAGAGCATTAAACGGATACTTAACTCTGCCAAGGTCACTGCTCTTCATTCCTACCAGTGTGTCTGCATTTCTACCGAATAGTTGCGAGATGTACTCTCCATCTTCTGCGTCTATTTTTGAGTTGGTTGTTTCTACCCATCCCATTCAGGGATATTCCCGGGCTGCTGGTATACCATGCCTGAGAGTCTAGAGATGGCGATTTACATGGAAGGTCTCCATGCCCTGCCCATGGATCTTGAAATAAGAAGACATATGGAGAGTCTCTGTGGGAGATCGGAGCTGGGCATCCAGGCGTTTGTATCCAATGGAAGATATCTTTGTCTTCTCTTCAATCGGGAGACACTGCTGGCCGGGATGACACTCCAGAAAATAAGAAATCGTGTGTATATAAGAAATGTCGACACAACAGGTTATGGGAGAGGGCATGCTAGAGGATTCATCCTATCGGTCCTAAAGACACTGGCGCCTGGATTCTGCTGCTGCTTCAGTGTTCCAAGGAGTGAGTACATCTTTGGCGGTAGTTCCAGGAATAGAGAAAAGAGGATCAGGGGGCCCGGAGAGCTGCTGGAGTATTGGATTGAAGTGTTTGAGAGCCTTTACGACGATGTGCATGTATGGTCGAACCACTATGAGAACATCTCTTATCCATTTAAGCATATCGACGAGGTGGTGTATTTTGAAGATGATCCCAAGGAAAAGCTCAGAAGGCATTTTGAGGGAGGCCTAGAGGAGATGTTTGCGGCACTGTTGTGCAGGGCAGACTTTGCCAGTGGATCATTGGTGTATGGCCAGTCACGTGGAGATGATGTGTGTAGTGTGGTAGAGACAAGCATTGGGGACGTGGATGGCATGGAGGCGATGCTGAGGACGCTGGACTTCTCGTCAATTTCCAAGGCAAGGAGATCTACAAAGAAGTTTATATGTGAGTTTGAATTGGCCGTGGAGTATTTCCAAGGCCAAGGAGCTGTGAGGCCCAAGAAGAATGAGGAGGCCTTTGCTGTCATGAATGCAACAAATAAGTCTTGATTTGTTACTCTCCAGAATCATTCCGCCAGATGTCCTTTCAAATGGAAAGGTGTGACAATATGCATCTATCAGAGTGTTTGACGTGCAGAGTCTGATTTGTCCAGAAGGTATAGGATTTCATATATAAAAGTATCCATAGGTTTTCTGAAGATGAAGATCATAGTTGCTGCGGAAGAGCTGCCTATATGCGCATCAAGAATGGAGCCCTCCGAGGCAATAAAAAACTGGATTTCCACTCCTCTGAAGAAGATCCCCCATCCTGACAAGGCAAGTAAGATCCAGATTGAGTTTGGAGACAGGAGCAAGGAGAGTCTGCATCTCTTTGCAAAGCCTCACTTCATGGTGCCTGACATGTTGGACGACGATGAGATGTTCTTTGTGGGGGCTCCCGGATTTTATTCTCCTGAGGAGTTCAGTGACGAAGATTGCAGGAGGATTGAAGAGTCGATGAAGGCCTATAGATGCTATCCCATATTCCAAAAGAGGGTGAAATACTCAAAGATGATTGAAGAGATTCTCGGGAAAAATACTTATGAGTTTGTGCAAAGCAACTTCGACCATGCCAACATGTTTGCGAGGTACAAGGAGTACAACACGAGATGGCACGAGAAGATCATGGAGATCTACGAGGAGGGCGATGTTGTGTGGGTGATGGACCATTCGCTGTTTCTTCTTCCAGGGATGCTGGGCAACAGCATTCCTGTTGGGATGTCTGCTTCTGTCCCGTTCTCGTCCCTGCTCAAGTGCATTCCGTTTTGGGAACAGATCTTCTCATCGATTCTCTGCTGTAGGTACATCGAGTTTAATGAAAGCTCGTCAAAGGAGTCCTTTGACCTGTTGGTTTCCCAGAAGACAGGATTCTGTATGGGCGATCCGGGGTACAAAGACATAAGGGAGCCATTGACCTGCGTAGGAAAGAAAGGAATCGACAAGGATGTTCTTCTTAAGATGTCGTCTGAGGTGCATGAATTCGAGGGTCTTGGAAAAGGAAAGGTTATCCTTCTTCCATCCGACTCTCAGACGCACCTTCTTGGTGTCGAAGCCTATCTGTCCAGATACGGCAAGGAGATCACGGTTTTGTTTCTGAGAACCCGGGTCTTGAATGGAGATTCTGACAAGCAAGCCGAGGTTATGAGGCTCCGAGAATATCTTGAGATAAACTACAAGGTTCTATCAAGGGAATTTACACCTGCAAGTGATCCTGAGTTTATCTCTATGCTGAAGCGATGCGATCTGTGTCACTGCCCGGAGGTTGCAGATGTTTGCTCTCTTTTCGGAATTCCAGTTGTCCGGAACAATCCGTACGACTTCTTCGACATAGCAGATGAGATAAACGAGAATCTTATGCAGAGAGGAGAAGGCTCCAAGGAAGGCTCCAGCGAGGTGATTGGAAAGATGGAGTGGAAGAAGAGGTTTATGACGAGTCTCCTGAGCATTAGCGGAATGGAGTATGATGTTGACCTTGAGCCTAAGGAGCCTAGGATAAGATCGTCCCTATCCATGGACCAGACAGGCCACAAGAAGGTCGATGCAAAGAAGAAGCCGGGAATAAGGAAAAAGAACAGAGAAAAAGAAGAGGCAGTAGAGATCATCCTGAATAATAAGGAGGATGCAAATGCTGCAAGAATAGTCAATGACTTCAAGAAGAGCAAAGCGAGGACATTGGTTATGGACTACGATGGAACACTGACCAATATTGTTGCGCGCCCTCCGATGGCAGCACCGACACAGGAGATAAAGGACCTGCTCATACGCTTGGGCAAGATCTGCAGGGTTGTAATATCTACAGGAAGAAGCGTTGAAGATTGCGACAAGTTCTTTCCAAAGGAGATTGAGGTTTTTGCAGAGCACGGTGCATGCCACAGGATCGATGGGAAATGGAAAGAGGGGGGTACGTTTCCGCAGAAGGATCTTGCATGGAGAATAGGCCAGTTCTTCCTTGCAAGAACACCAGGCTCCGAGCTGGAGAGGAAGAAAACAGGATATGCATTCCACTTCAGAAATGTGTCTCCCTTGATAGGAGTGAAGCAGGCAAGGGCTCTTTTTGAGCTTCTAATGCGGGTCTGCAAAGATTATGTGAAGAAGGGAAACCATGTTATTGAGGTCAGGAGCAGCAAAAAGTCCTGTGCTATGGAGAAGATCGAGGAAGGGTTTGTCCTGTGTGCCGGAGACGATGTTGCAGACGAGGATATGTTCGATGTGTGCAAGGGATATACTATTAAGGTGGGCGACCAAAGCACGTCTGCAGCATACAGGGTCAAGGATCCAGAGAACTTCAGAATGCTGCTTGGAAGGCTCCTGGAATAAATAAACTGCTCTTCCCAGCCTCTTCTCTACCTTATGGGCGCTATCGCAGGAGATCCTCGAGCATTTCCCGGTGGCACTCGCTTGCTTTGAATGTCTTTCTGAAGGTCCTCACCCTGCTGACCCATCCAGCCTTGGACACGAAGAGCCGCTTCTTCCCCTGGAACAATGACGTGTATCCTCCAGAAAGATGGATTACGTCCCCGGGATTTAGAGAGCAGTTCCACACTCCAAACTCGATTGTGCCGCTCTCGTCCCCAACCAGCCACACATCAATCTTGTCGTTGTCCTTGGTCTTATTCGCCTCAAGATATTTGATCAGAATGAACTCCAAACATATGTTCTTTTGGTAGTCGCTCAACTCGGCTATGCTGTCCATTATTATGGGGTGTTGTTCCATCTTCAAGATGCAGAAAGTCCATGCAATGAGCCTGGAGTTGAGGTATTACTGTCACAATCTTGTTTAATTTCATGGATCTAGGGCCCAGATTCCTCAAGTCTTGATCGCCCTTACAAACTCGTCTGCATCGCTCTCGCTCCTAAAAACAACACAGTATAGCTGCTCAACACACTTGTTCTCTGCCATCTCCCTAACGACAATGCACACTCCCAGCCTTTTCTTTGTGGGCCTTACATCGTAGGTGACAAGGAAGTCAAATGCACTCAGCATCACCCCGTCCCTAATGAAGAAGCATCTCTTCTCCTTGTTTTTAGTCACATAGACAACACCTGTCCCTATACTTTCCCACTCCCCTACAAACTTGTGCAGGTTGGCACCTGCCTTAAGCACAACCCCCGGGATCTCGTTCTTTGCAGGGCCTGAGCTCTTCACCACGGGCTTCCGGAGAAACTCGGACTCTCTTGGCTGCTTCTTCTCTCCTCCAAGGTCCTGAAAGATGGTTCTGTCGCTCCTGAGGTCCTTCAGCTCTACCGGCTTGAATATGTCATTCAGCACCTCACCCCTGGCCTCGTGGCTGTCACCATGTGCATGGGCTGCACATTCTTGTTCCCTCTCACTGCAGGTGCTTTCTTGGTCGCTGCCCTTGGCTTCTTCAATGCCCATTCTCTCCATGGGTCCCTCCAAAAAGATTTTACTGCCTAGCTGCTAAGATGAGATGGCATTGTATATTCGTTTATTATTTCTGGCTCACACTGCTGCTTACCTCCGAAATGATGTCCGGCGTGTTGATTAGCTTGACAAGAACAAGCTTGAACAGATCCCGGAAGAATTTCAGATCCACTTCTGTCACATCGCCAAAGAACTTGGTAAAGACGTCTCCAACAATCCTGACAGGCTCTGACAGCTTGTCTCTGCTGCCCTTGATAATGCCCACAGCAACATTGATCTCGTCGTAACTTTCGGCGAGATTGTCAGCTACTCCGAAGCACCAGTTTATAAGTGCCCTGGCATCGTCATCACTAAGATAGTAGTTGATTATCTTTGGCTCTTTGGATATCTCATACTTGCTGCCGACTGCAGCCGATTCCTTAGGCTTCTCAGCCACTGCAATTTCTAACATTCCCCCGGCCAGGCAGACAGCAAGCCTTGCGGAAATTCTTATTCCTAGAACGTTCATGCTTCTCTGGTCGCTTTGCAACAATTTAAATGTTCCTCCGTACATTTGCCTTATAAGAAAAAGGAGGCCCTCCATACACCGCCCAGTGTTCCTAATAACAGCTCACAGACTCTTTCTGTTCGCCGCAGCAGGTGCGGTATGATCAAAGGTCAGAGAGCTTGCGGAAAAATTTATTTCTTCAAATAGTGTTTGGCGACTATATTAGCCAATGACTTAAGGATCTTGATGTCTTCCGACTCGGTTCCAGGAGCCGACTTCAAAAAGCTCAGCAGCATGTCAATAAACGACTTTGTTTTCTTGCTTATCCCGCGCTTGACCTTGTACTCTTCCAGAAGATTCATGATGTCTTCATATGCTTCTTTTGCATTGTTAATATCTTCGAAAAGCACATCAAACAGTCTCCGTACATGCTCCGCATCCATGGAAAGAATGCTCATTCGCTCGCCTCCATTGGGTCTCAGCCTACTCGATTCTTTTCGCAGTGGAATTCCGAAGGCGCCTTCGGGCTTTTGTTCTGTACCTCCAGAGCTCTTGGCATTCAGGTATTTGTAGAGAACCACGACCGTTGTTCCCATCATGAAAAAGAATATTGCCACAACCAGCCCTAGCTTCCTCAGCGACATGGCAGATCCAGACCTTCTACCAGGGGAATCCATCTCTGTGGCATGCTACCAAGGATTCTGTATATCACCTGCACTATCTCCTTATGCCGCCCCTTTCAGACCCTTATAATTCTCCAATGGGATCGGCAGGCATCATGGAAGAAGGCCCTCCACTCAATGGAAAGGAAGTTAGATTAAGATGTTTTATTGGGAGGAAATTCCCTTTAACAAGGCTGCCTGAACAAACCCTGCCTCTGAGGTTTGCTCACAGTAGTCTTGGACCCCGGCAACACAGCACCCCTTGCTCCTCACCTTCCCGCTGGAGCTGACATTCTCCACACCGACAATCCTTCCAAGCTCCAAGCAGCTTCCAATCGAAATGACAGGAATGTTCTTCTTTTTTGCCAGCGCCATGACAAGCTTGGAAATTCTTGGCTCTGCATTCTCGGCAACCATCACAAAGCTCATTTTATCTGCAAGCATCTTCTTTGTTGTCTCCTTGGCTCCCCTGCTCAGCTTGCAGTATGTTCTGGACACCTTGCACACCTTGGAGAGTGCTTCTTGGAGAGTCATTTCGGGCTCCATCATTGGCTCCTGCATTTCGCTCATTGGAGGGTAAATTTTTTCTGCCAATAACGTCCTCGTGGGGCGGGATGTCTGCAGGTCGGCACCCAGTGCCCACTGCGATCTGCCCTTCCTCCAAGGAAAGACGCTTTTGTTTTCCGGCAGTCATCCGTCATATCAATAAATTTTATTGGAAAACAAAGAAAGCCCCAATGCCAATTATAGTACGCAGCTGCAATGGCATGAGCATGGATGAAATCAAGGCGAAGGTGAAGGAGGCTGGAAGGCCTGTTCTCCTGAAGTTCTCTTCAGAGAGATGCGCCCCGTGCGAAGACCTGAAGGAGAAGCTCGCCCAGTATGAGACAGACCTTCAGGTCAACATCTTTGATCTCTGTAGAACAAGGACAGCCTCCTACGTTGAGCTCTGGGACAAGTTTTACATCACTGCATTCCCGACAATTGTTCTTGTGGACGAGGATATGAACGAGATGCAGAGCAGCGAGGACTCTGCAGGCCAGGCCGGCCCATACAGGATGTCCGGCTCAAACATCAAGAAGTTCGATGAGCTTATCAAGAGGCACAAGCATCTGTTTGAGTAGAGCATTCCCAATAAATCCTCATAGCCCTCTCCATTCTGGCTTGCTGTGGTATCTCTTGATGTTTTCTCTTACACTCTCCAGATACCCTGCCGGGTCCCTTCTAAGGCATCCACTGGCATCGGTGTTTGCAGGGCTGCGCGTGTTGGGGCTTCCAAGAAGTTGCTGGATCCCACAAAGGACATTCATAATGTTCAGGCTGGGCTTCCACCTATCTCCGATGATGTCGAGGCACACCTGGTTTGTGGGATAAACATTTGGATGGTATACAGGATACTTGAACATGACTTGTGGAGGGCTGAATGGATAGTCGTCCGGAAAGTCTACATACAGCGTGTAGTAGGACCCCTCGTATACATCGTCCTGAGGCCCGGGAATCCCGCACTCCCATCTTGTAATGTTTTTCTTTGGCCTTTCAGGCAGCGGGATCGCGTAGAATTTGTACTTTCTGCTCTTGACCAAGTTTTCTTGTTCTGCCAGAAGTCTTTCCAAGTTCGACATGGAGGGATGGAATCCAAGACTAAAAGAGGCATCAGGATGGCAACTCCTAGAAACGGTGCTTCTCTGTAGCCCCAATGGTAAGAGAGAGGCTGACAAAGGAAGATGAGGAAAATATCGACATGATTCTGAATCCATACCCTTTGGCCACGGAGGATGCCCTGAACGAAATCGAGATGTCTACCGATCCTGCAGTGCGCAACCAGCGTGTGGGCGATCTTTCCGTCATCTTGTCGAATGCTGCAGCTGTTCTGAATCCGAGGGTCCAGGAGAAATTTCCACGGCTAATCAGCCTGCTGAAAGACAAGCATATATACAACTCCAGCGCCCTCATGCTGTCGGACGCATGCAGACACATGGAAGGCATCCAGAATGCATTTAAGGCCCTTGGAATCTTCGAGCTCCTGGACTTCACCGTGGACCACTACAAGGCAACCTCGTCCTTAGTATACTCCCTCTGCATAGAGAACAAGGACAATACGGCATACTTCGTCGAAAAATACTACAGCACGGAGCGGGACAGAGACAATGCACTAATTCAGAATCTCAGAGGCCAGTCGTTCTGAACACTAGTGCCCTCATCTCCTGAACATTTTGCAAATAAAGACAAGGATGCTTTATTATTTCCAATCAGTTTTGACCTCGAGGATGCTCTCAAACTCCTTCGCAATCTTCTCGTTATACACTGCCTCCCCTCTTTCCCAGCTGTCGATTATGGATACATTTTTCTTCATCTTCTGGGCCAAGTCCTTTCTTGACATGCCCTTCTGGGCCCTTGCATTCGCTATGGCATCTCCTACCCTCTTGCTGACTATTCTCAGGCCCGTGTCCTCAGGAACCCCGTCTCTTGCCTTACTCTGTTCTTCAGGCTTTTTTCTTGTTAGGATTATTGGCTTATTGTCTCTCATTAGGGCTGCCTAATTGTTTCGGAAATATCGCCAGCTTAATAATTAAGGAAAAACCCCTTGTAGGGAGTCTCTTCAGGCCTCAATCCCCATCTCCTCGTACAGCTCAGACTTTTTCATGTCCAGACCCTCAGAAAGCTTTTCGATAATTTCATTGAATATCCTTCTGATCTTCTTGCACATGGAGTGTGCCCTCTCGTAGCCTTTCTTTGCATTACTCATGTCCTTCTTGGTTATCTCTCTCCTTCCGCTCTTGAAGCTCTCGATCCTCTTGGAGTTGTTCCTAACAACCTCGTCCAGCGAATTGATGCTTTCTTGCAGCTGCTCGATCGATAGCATCTTATCAAGCACCCTGATCTCTGCATCAACAGAGCTGGCCTCGTCTGCAAGGGCCCTCTTCTTCTCCTCATACCTTTGGATCTCCATGTCTAGCTTGGTGTCCTCTTCATTCCGAAACAAGTCCTGATTGACAAGATATATCTTCGACTTCCCGTAGGTCTTGGTTATCAACCTTCCACTCTCTTCTAGGCAATCCAGGATCTCCTGTATCGCCGTCCCTCCGATCTCCCCCTTGAAGTATGCAACCACCTCTGATTTGGATGTGGGTCTGTTGCATCTGTACATCATTTGAAACACCGCCTCCTCATCGTCCTCGTAGTTTTCCTTCATATGGGCGTAGGGGCATCGGTGATGTCATTGTTTCATGACATATTTGGAATTCCTGGGTATAAATACTCAGGATTTGTGAGTCCCGATGATCTGTAAGACGCAGAAGCTCAACAATGGAAAGGAGATCCCTACTGTTGGCCTCGGGACATGGGGGATGGAAGATGAGGCTGTCCTTGAAGGCGCAATAAGGAATGCACTTAGCTTAGGATACAGACACATTGACACTGCATTCATATACGGAAATGAGAAGATGATAGGAAACATCCTGAAGAAGCTGTTTGATGAAGGTGTGGTACAGAGGAAGGATTTATTCATAACATCAAAGCTTTGGAACACCTTTCATGGCTGCCCGGAGGATGGCCTGAGGCGGTCACTGAACGATCTCCAGATGGACTATGTGGACCTGTATCTTATCCACTGGCCAGTGACGTTTGACCCTGCACCTGACGGCACCGTGGAATCCTGCGGCAAGAAGTACAACGTCGGGAAGTTTGACGCCGTTGGAGTATGGAAGAAGATGGAGGCGCTTGTCGATCTTGGACTTGCAAAGTCGATCGGAATATCCAACTTCGGCAAGGCTAACACAGAGAAAATACTCGGGACTTGCCGAATTTGCCCGGCTGCCATCCAAATCGAGCTCCACCCATATCTGAATCAAAAGGAACTTGTGGAGTTCATGAAATCCAAGGGGATCCAGGTTATAAGCTACTCGTCCCTCGGATCGGCACCTGGTTCGTCCGCAAAGGTCAGAGATGACAAGACCATCAAAGCCATAGCCAAAAAGTATGGATGCGCCCCGTCCCAGATAATACTCAGCTACATTACTGCGCAGGGCATCTGTGTGATTCCGAAAAGCAGATCCAAGGAGCATCTGAGAGAAAACATCGACCTGAAGGAGTTGAGTAGGGAAGACATTTCGGCTATCGATGCCCTCAACACCGGGCACAGATACGTTGATCCCCCAGGATTTGGGCCGGAGAAATTCAAATAAAAAGCTTGGGTCCAGCCTTCTTATCGTTTCACAATCCTCGTCCTTGATGGATTGGGCAAGCCTCAAGGACATTCAGAGAGAAACTATGTATCTGATGGTGGGAAGCGACATTGCCCACATTGACAAGAAGAGTGTGCATAGAGAAAGAATGCACTCAGTGGATTACTTCAGAGTAGGGGGGTCGCGTGTGATAAAGGGCAGAGCGAAGTATCTATGTTCTTGCGGGTACGAGATATGCTGGCACATCATAAGGGTTGTCCTCTTCGCCGAGGTCGGTACCGGAAGATAGCGAGGTAACACATGAACACCGATCTCAAAAATACCTAAGATTT
Source organism: Encephalitozoon cuniculi GB-M1 (assembly GCF_000091225.2). Classification (NCBI taxonomy): domain Eukaryota; kingdom Fungi; phylum Microsporidia; family Unikaryonidae; genus Encephalitozoon; species Encephalitozoon cuniculi. The sequence continues at coordinate 111,455 of NC_003242.2, forward strand.
ATCAGTCTTGGTGGGCCGTCGGATACGCAGATACACAGATAAGATCCATTTTCGGAAAATAAAAGGCTGGAAACACATCCATCTACATTGCACCTGTAAACCTCCCTGCATCTGGTATCGCTCAGCATTACTCTGCCACCCAGAGATCCGCTTGCAACCAGACATGAGGAGCAGTCAACAGCCATAACATTATCTCCGTGCTTCAGCTTATGCGTCGGCACTGGGCTTTTCACATCCCAGACCTTAACAAATCCGTCGGATCCGCATGTGATGATCCTGTCATTCATCCACCTGTGCCCATTAACCCCGCCTTCATGTGCATCCATCCTATTTCCGCTCATAGAAGCTGTGTTCCACAGCCCAAGAGTGCCATCATACGACGATGTTGACAGTACTAGCCCATTGTACTCCATGCCGCTGACCTTGCCATGATGGTTGCCGATCTTCGATATCTTGGGCCCATCAGCATCAACAAACAGAACAGAAAAGTCGCTTAGGCTGCACCCAACCTCGCTTTCCCCCATCCACACAACATCCTCTATCTCGCACTCGGAAACATTCACTTCCACAATTCCATTGTTCATCATGACTATGCGCCCGTCCTTCCCGGAGGAGAGGATCCCTCTTCCGCGCTGTCTTATTCTTGTAACACCCTTGCTATGGCATGCATAGCTCCTTGTCCTTCCGCTCGGAATGTTGATAGTTATCACCTCTCCGCCCTCGTTTCCAACAACCAAGTCGTCGCCACTCCAAGACAGCGCTGTAAGCCCCCGAATGTCCTTCTTCCACAGAAGATTTCCAGACCCAAACCCAAGAATCTCCCCAGATGCCGTGTAAACCCCAAGGCGCTCCCCATTCCAGCAGGAAAGTAGCCCGTTCCCCACCCCATCCAAGCAAACCTCTTCAACCCCAACATCCATGGCCTTCTTCTCCCTCGACCCATGCTCCGCCCCACCACTCCCGGGCTCTTTCCCTCCGAAGTCACACACGTGTTCCTCGGACAAGGAGAACTTCGCCTCGCAGGGAACCACCTCGCTCCCCCGGAGATGCTTTCTTCCATACAGATACTGCAGCCCCTTGCCCACAAGAGATATCAGGCTGTGCGAGAGCGGCTTGTCACTGCGCGTGGCCTCGTTTCTAAATGTAAACAGGGTGTATATGTACCCCTCATCCTCAAGATACTTCGAAACTAGCTGGTTTATCTCGTCTCTCGACATTTCAATCATCGCCCTTGAACTTCTATGGGCTTGCCGGCAAGTGTTGTCATTTAAGCGTTGTAATGCGCCCAAATAGTCACCCCAGAGAATGCTGGTAGGCAAGCTGGAGGAATTTCCATCACTGAAGAGCCCATCGGGCCAGGAAGACAACCCCTTGAGGCGCAAGAAGAGAAAACTTATCTTATATTCGTTATACTTTTTTTCGATGATTGCAATGTACAGAGTTGTCAAGACTTTCTATTGGCTGTACACCTTGGATCTCAACAAGCTGTGCCTCAACAAGGTGGTGTACGACACGGAGACATGGAAGAAGATAGAGGTGGGGATTTCCCTCGAGAACTCCGAGTCGCCCATCCATGTGAAGTTCATGAATGTGACTGCCAATCTGTTCAGCATACTGTCTGACGGCACGGAGCTCCCTCTTCTATCGCTGAGGATTCCTACAGCAAACATCACGAAGAACAAGAACATCCTGTTTAACGGAGACATATACATCGAGAACTTCAACAGGAGAAATATGATTGAGTCGCGGTTTTCAGTCCACTTTGGAATTAAGATGGATGCAAAGATGTATCCGCGCCTGTGCTTCATAAGGTTTCCATTCTGCAGCTCGCAGTCCTTTTCTCTGGGAAGCTCTGTCTCGAGTCCCGGAAAGGAGGTTGTATTCAAGCAGATCTATGCCGAGTCGAGGGATGGCAAGCTCCTTCTGGAGGGAGAGATCGATAACAGGAAGTTCAACATCCCGAAGTTTGTTGTGATTCGAAGCCAGGGAGTTGTAATCAACTTTGCAGGGGGCCGGGGTCCCAGGACCATAGTGGTTGGGCCTGTTGAGGTGGATGGGTCGATCTTCCTGACGCCCTTGATTGTAAGGATTGTAATTTCGGAAGAATGGGGAGACGAGCTCAGAAGGGACTTTGTCCGGGTCCTCAGGGGAGAGGAGGTCGGGGTCCGAGTGGAAGACTTTTACTTCAAAAACAATGCCGAAGGAACGCCTGAAGAGCGCATCAAGCTTGGGTTTGGGATTGGATTCAATGTAAGGAATCAAGAGGGCTATGATATAGCGTTTAAGGGATATGGAACCAAGAACATCCCCTCGAAGAAGCCGTTGATAATCCTGAAGAATGATCCGGGAATGGGCGATCCTAGCTTCAGCATCTGCATCAACAAGGATATCTTCCCATGCATTGAGTACCACAGCTCTCTTGCCATGCGCTGCAATGCATTCAGCGGGAACATGTATCTCAACGGGCATCGCATCGGGGAAATCAAGGTTTCCATAGACAACGGAGACGAGCACTTTATACTCTCATGCAGGTTTTCAGAGTTTGATCCCTCAAAGTTTCTTGAAGCCTTCAAGCTGCATAAGAAGAAGGACCTAAGGGTTATTTTCGGGTCCCCAAGCAGCCTTGGGGTTCTTGTGAATAATATCGAGCTGGTATGGAAGCTCTCTGGAGAGCTATACATTCTTTTCAAGGATGTAAGGTACGACATTATGTCTTCGCAGAAGAATACAAGCATAATCAGTATCCTGCACGCCCTTTCCAGCAGTGGAAAGTCGCTTCGTATTGATACGTTGGCCACATTTGCCCCGATAGAGGAGATCTCCTACAACTTCTTCCAACTGAAGCTCCTTGGCTTCGGCTTCTCTCTCTCCAAGCTGGGGATAGACGCAGACATCACTGTGCTGGACACTGACATAAGGTGCCAAAACAATGCCGAGCCATTGATCAAGAGGCTCTTTGGAGAGTTCCTGGTGTGCACAAGGATCAACGACACGCTAGACAGCATACTAGACAGGATTGGATATTGTGGAGACGATTCCGTGGAAGATGAGCAGGAGAAAGGTCCCAGCATCGAAAAGCTCTGCCTCAAGTACGACAAGAGCAGGCCCAACGAAATTAGAAAGCACTTCTTCTCTGTGTCTGTCTCCGAAAACAAGGCATCCTGCAGCCCTGGGGTTATTATCCAAAATATTGTCAGGATGCCAGGTGACATGAAGTTTGATATTGTAGCAGATGCAAGAGGCCTGGGCTTTGGGCCTGTTACACCTGTGACCGTGAACGTCGAGCATGCAGAGATCTGCTATGCGTGGAAAGGTAAGGAGTCGTGGATCGACTTCATAGGTGGAGTAGACTTTTCGGTATCCTTTTCCCATCTTTATGATCTTGTGGCATTGGGAATGTGTGATTTGGATGTAGTTTGTGACGAAGAGGACTATTTGGCTGGGATGATCAAGAGTATGGCTTCCAGGGCCATCAGGGAAAGGAGTAAGGGAGGTGTCGAAAAGGAGGTGGGTAGTAAGGACATGGTGCTCAAGTCCAGGCTCCGAAGGTTGAGAAATGACAAGCTAAGTCCTGTATATGTGTATGAGGGGACTACGGAGGTGTCCATTCCCATGGAGATGTTTGACTCTGCAAGCATTGAGTTTGATATCCCAAAGATCAGACTTGTGATTTTTGAGGCATCCAATGAAAACCCCCACGACAGGAGGTTTGCCTCCATAGAGACTCTGCCTTGTATTCAACGCGAGCTTGGAGAGCACAAGTACAAGTCTTTCGGGGTGCTGTACAGGTTTTCGGAGCTTCCCTCCTGCAATGTCCCGATGAACGTTTGCCTTGTTGTTGATGATAGGATGCATGAATTCATGACCATCGAGCACGGTCTTTACAGAAGAACGATGGGAGACATAAGGAGAGAGATTTTTGAAAAGAACAGCGGGAGAAAGGAAAATAAAGTGTTGGTTGCTGAGATCAACAGCACAAGCAACTTCAGAGTCGGGAGCCTAGAGGATGGATTTGCTTCTGACGAGGGCACCTGGTCGCTGAAGATCACCAGCAGCCATCTAAGCCACTTTCTGTTCTCAAGAATTCCCGGGCTACTTCTGGAGTCCTTCTACAGGGTCATAGCGCCTGGAATGAAGTTTGAGATAGACGTGGACAGGGATACCCTGGCACTCTACGTGGAGTCCGACCGAAGAAATCCTTGGAAGACTGTTGGGGAAGAGGAAAGAAAAAGTGAGAGCATGAGAGGCCCATTCTACAGGGTTCTTGATCTCATGTTCTCCAGATTCCTATTTTCAGAGACAATCAGATACAACTACCAGTCGGTAAAGAGGCTTTGTCCCGATGGTAGCGAAAGGACGGAGCTCAAAAGGCCATACCACGACCCGTTTGTTGATACGGCAGAGTACAGAAGTTGGAGCCTTGTCGGCAGGTTTGGAATCGAAGGAAAGGTCCCTGGCTACGGAATGATATGGATTCCAAAGGTAAGGTTCAATATACCCCTTGGGTTTGCTTTGGTAAGCATCTTTCCTAGCCATAATCCATATGTCTTCACTGTGAACAAGGCTGGAATGTATTTAGGGTTCCCCCTTCCATTTGACTTCTTGATCCCATCGCCGGGGATGCCTGCCGAGATTGTGTTTACCTCAAAGTCGAACGACAAGGAGCTTTGCAGGTTTGAGCTTGGATCTATTGACGCGAGGCCGAATGTGTTCTTCATGAGCATCTGCATTCCGCCAACATCATACATATTGAGCCTCAAGGAAACAATAAGGCGGTATAGAAAGTACAGGAGGAAGGACCTCCCTGTGATCCAACAAGACGCAAAGATCTCCATCCTTGTCAATGGTGCCAAGGCTTATGAATGTGTTAATAGAATAGTGATTGAGGCCCAGGAGTTTAGTAGTTTTCTCCACTCGTTGGCGTTTCTCGAGAAGCGATTCCTCAAGGCCACGGGTTTCATGGCAGGACGGGTTCAGAAGGGCCTTCGCGAAAACAAGAAGATGCAGCCCCCAGCATTGGGCAGCCACTAGTAAATATGCCTCGAATGCCGACTTCCTTAGCCATTACACACAACCTGCCTTTGGAAGGACCTTTAAAACAAAAAGCCCTTACCCCTCTTCCGTGAAATGAAACCCAGCGTAATATTCAATATCCCCAATTCTCTTGGATACCTCAGGATTTGCCTCTTGATCCTGTCCACCTTTGTGTCTGGCTCCACATTTGTTGTCCTATATGGCCTGTCATCTTCCCTTGACTTCTTTGATGGGCACTTTGCAAGGATGCTCAACCAATGCTCGCTACTGGGCTCGTGTCTCGACATGATAACCGACCTGACCTCCAGGGTTGTGATCCTGCTTCGCATTGTCCAGAGGAGATCTGAGTGCCTACAGCTTCTGACAATATACATGGTGTTTGATCTCATCTCCCACTTCACATACTTTCACATGGCAGCGTTAGTTGGGAGACACCACAAAAGAACAGATAACAGGTTCTTGAGGATTTACTATGACAAGCGAGTTCTTGGCCCGATATGCTTGCTGAGCGAGATGTTCTTTATGTATATGTATCATTCTAGCAGTAGAGGCCCACTTCTGTATGTTCTTGCAAGCATTACTGTTGTCAAGACGGGATTCCATCTGATCCAGCTTGTGGAGGCCATTTCAGGCATCAGTAACATCCACTACTGTACAAAACATGATGTCCAGGAAGTTGATTAAATTTCTGGGAAAAGACAGGTTCTGCAGAGATGAGAAAACACTTTATTGAAGCGGCTTCCTAATTCTCGGCTTTCATTTGCAACGCTACTTCCCTGGCCTGCGGATCTGTTCTTCTAAGCTTCTCATCTTCCTCCCTGGCAATCCTAATGACCTCTTTGATATACTCCTCAGGATTGTCTCTGTACATCACAGAGGCGTCTACGTTTGCCGGAGACGATATGTTTGGAGAGTTAAGAATCACCACAATCGACATGACAATCGTTCTGATATTCTGGACAGGGGTCCACTTATCTTTGGGGTCTCCGAATACTGATGAGTCCTGCTGCTTGTCCTCCTCGAGAATGGATATACACATCTTTCCGTCCTCGTAGATGTTTGGGTGGAACATCTTTGAAACAAACTTGAGAGTGGGTGGCCGAAGAGGATAGGAACTCGGAAATTTCATGACTGCCTTCAGAATCCTCCCTGCATATAAGGAGTCGCCTCCAAGGGTAAAATAGATGTCCCAAACTTTGTAGTCCCTGTTTTCCATTGATCCTCGGGGATATGCACTGAAGAGCTTCCTTTCGTCGCCATCGGCGATTTTCAGCCTCTCCTCCTCATTAGATAGGCGTCTGAGGGCACTAGGCCATAACGGGCCATCCTCGTCGTCTTCCTGTATTATGTCATCCTCCCTAGGTAGACGTCTGTGGGCACTAGGTTTGAACATTTGTAGGGGTCATGCATTTGTTTTTATATCCAGTCAACCGCTCCAGACCTCGCCCCGGTTGATCGCGAAGTATAAAACCTGGGCACTGACCAGTCTATAAAAGGGATGTCCAGGAGTAAAGTCACAGAAAAGCGAAAGACATACACACGCCCACTCCACAGGAGGAAGGGACAGGGAGTATGCCGCAAAGCACATCCAGTGCGACTTCCAAACGAGGACCAGCGATGAACAGCATATAACAGCCTTGGCAAAGCACGGCAGACCCCCCATAAGCAATGGAGTCAGAAAGTCAATCCTGAATCCTGGGGCTGCCATTCCCCTGCATCCTACAACCGCCCTGTATTCGTTGGCTCTGTCTGTGAACGAAGTACCCAGGAGAAGCCAGGCCACCCTCTTGTATGCCTGTCCGTAGTCCGTGCTTTCTATTGGAGGAGGTGTCAAGTGGTATATGCCGGCGAAGTTGAGGGCAGCAAGGCACAGCGACACAGCACGGCTGTTCAGCGAGTACAACGATAGCAACATTCCCATAGACTCCATCATCCCTGCTATTCTCAGGACTTCTCCGTGGAATCTGTCCATACAAAGGTTACTTACAGATACATACACTGCTGCGATTGTGAATCCATAGCACACGAAGTACAGGCTTGGAAACAGCAGAGAGAGAATAAACAGCGAGTTTGACACACACATTCTTCTCTTGGTACCTGGAACGATAAATGCAGCTAGAGAGGAGGGAATGGATAGAGCAAATAGATGCGGCCCGGGAAAATGGCTTGCCATCAAGAAGAGAGGCACAGCATACAGTACAGCCTGTCTCCTTAGGTATCTCGGGCTTTCCATGGATATTTGTTTATCCCACCCTGAGGAAAACATAAAGATATCGCTCCAAGGCTTTAATAAAATGCATGGGAGTGCAGAGTCCAAAGGATCTATTTCTCCACATATCATTCGCCATTTTCTTCATAGAGAATCCCAAACACATCGCTTCTAAGGCCCTCATCAAGCCCCTCTCTCTCCAGAAAGTACTTCTCGATGGTGAACAACTTCCTAAAGTAAAAATCTCTTTCCTTTTCAAAGGCCATAAGCAAGGATTTGACTTCATCGTCATCAAATCCCCCGGCACTGCTCTTAACCGCCGGCACCTTGTCTACTGCCCTGCTTTTATCTGCCTCCATCTGCATGATTCTATCCTCCATACTTGCAACCATACCTTCGAGCTCCTTAATTCTATTGTCTTTTGCATCCATAATCTCCCTAGTATTCTTGCATTCAGGACATTGAAGGGAAGTGCCAGGTAAGATCGAGGCTCTCGGGCCTTCGCGCTTGAGGCTCTCTCCGCATGGCCTCTCGCTAGCGTTTTTAGAGTAGTACCTTGCCAGCCACTGTGCAACCTCCAGATTGTCTTGCATTTTGCACTTGACCAGCCTGTCCACAGGGAAGTAAAGCTTTATGTTTCTCGATCCAAAGAATTCCTGGCATATCTTCATGTTCCTCAGATAGTCGTGTTCTCCAGCAGGGTTCTTGACGAAGTTCTGAGGGAAGTCTTTGTGGATAATAGACAGAATCTTGCAGATTGCCACCCCCTTTCCAAGCTCCTCTATTGCGGAAATCCCAATCCCTAACGATCTTATCCACTCAATAAGCTCTCTACGGCTCTTCTGTGTCATCCCTAGTAGGGCTTTGTTTCTGCCAATTGATATGTGCCCCAGATTCCTGACCCAATGGCAAACATCCAAAAGAGGCTGGAGCAGATCCAGCAGGAGCAGCAGACAATCCACGACATCAACAAGGACAAGCTGAGCGAAATCCTCTCCATAGTCAGAGAAAAGAAGTACCAGGATCCATCCACATACTATCCGCCGTCCCTTCTTTCCAGGATGCTTCCAAACTGCTATCCAAGGGCGCCGAACGAGGGAATCTTCAAGGTCAACATAGAGGACATGAAGATGGATAACCTGCATGAAGAAACGCTCTTCTATATCTTCTATTCGTTTCCAAACGACAGGCTGCAGATCAAGGCGTACGACAACATTCTCAAGAAAAAATATGTCTTCTGTAAAATGTACAAGTGCTTTGTCACATTCAACTCCCCAGCAACCGCCGACCATGTCAAGAGATCCATTGTTATGTTCGACCCATTCAGCTGGTCGAAGGTGTCGCTAGAGGTCGTCTTTGATGAGAAGTTCGTTCGGTCGCTAGAGAAGTGAAGTAGAGAAACATCCATATGCTCTGACGAATAAATCCACAACTCCGTTTATTTGTGTTAGGCGACATCATGATTTCTCGTGCTCTACAGTCGGACCGAGCAGGTCCTGGAGAGACGGCTCATTGTTCCGGAGATATCCATAGAAGCTGCAGAGATGCCCCCTTACAACCTTCTTTTCCTGTGGAGCCTGATCCTTGCCGCTCATGGCGCCTGTAAATCTATCTTTGATGTGGGATACTAGAGTCCTTTTTATCTCTGCATTTATGCTCTCGGGGAATCTCAGTTTTCTGACCCTGGAAAACAGTTTGAGAAGATCAACGCCAAAGTCATCGTTTTTGGTAACCATCCTGAAAAGCTCATCTATCTCCTTCTTCTTCTGTTCTACCACCTCTCCCTCGAACTTCCTGTTCCCTCTATCCACCTCAGCCGAGCATCTGAACTCGAGGCCCCTATAGAAGTTGTTTCTTTCGATGGCATGACCCAAAACATCCCCAACAACAGACTGGGCTTTGATGAATAGGTCCATGTCGCCCTTATTCCTCTCGACAAGGCTGCATAGATGCTGGTCTATTTTCTTTGCAAGAAGCTCATCAAGCTCGTTCGAAAACTGGGATATGTTAGAGACAAAGCTGTCACACTCGTCAATAAAGGCTATCATCGAGGACTTCAGCTGCTCCATGTCGCAGCTGCTGAGATCTGCATTCTTGGGCCCTTGGCTCTCGAAGTAGTTGATTGCTACAGAGCTTATCACCCTGTCCACATCCTCATAGTCGACATTGAGATGAACAGTGAGCCTCCGGAGAGAAACCAGTGCCTCTCTTATTCTCGAGAAGTTGCTGCTCTTGAGCAACATCTTGCTTCTGGACAGAAAGCCAAACACAAGTCTGTCATACATCTTGAAGCGCATGTCAAGCGTAGTAAGATAATGGCTCCACAGAATAAACCCCGCTACATCAGAAACCAGGACAGGCTCGTCTCCACTGAGAGTCCTCTCGGCAAACTCTTTCCTCTTCTCGTTGACCCTTTCCACAACAGCCAGGTCAACAGCCAGTCTTTTTGACTCGTGAAGAATACACAGGAAGCCTTTGGATATGAGATAGTGGTGCAGAGAGTCGAGAGGGTCGAATACATGGGACTTCTTCCTGCCCTCTATGAGCATGGCGCTCACCTCAATCCCAACCTGGCGGACATTGTTGCAGGCTCCCGAGATCCACAGATCAATGTCCTTCATCATAAGATCCACAAGTGTTCTTCTCGACCTGATGCATATCTGATTCGCATTAACAAAGAACGTATACTTCTCAAGCGTGCAGAGCTTCTTTTCCATGCTTAGCACTCTGCTTGTCATGTCGTAGTAGTACAGCGGATCCTCCCTCACCTCCTTGTCGGCATCCTCATACTCGGACGCAATGCCGGTGAAGCTCAAAATCTCCTTCAGCTCGGAGACAACAAGGCTGAGCCGGGACTCTACTAAGGAATTCTCTTCAATTTCCCGAAGAACATCAGTGTATTGTATGACAGAATCCGAAACAGATGAGACCAGCTCGCTGTTTATGCTTAAAATCCCTGCTAGCCTTTGCTTGACCCTTTCCAGCCCACTGCACCTGTTGATAATGCCCATGTAGTCCTGAGAAATGTTCTCCATCATCTCCTTTTCTTTCTTCTCAATCTCCTTGGAAAGCTCCATCAACAGCTCCTCCTTCTTGCCAGACTTCAACATCTTTCTAAACCTCTCCTCTTCGTTGCCCGTAAAGTCCATAAGGGATCTCGGATTCAAAACTAAGGCCTTGGGTTCCATTTCCTACTCTTTTTGCTGCCTTTGGCCAAAGTGCGGCCTTGTGGCGCCTTTCTTTCTATATATGCCATCTCATCACCACCGCTAAGGCTCTTCAGCTTTGTCGTGCTGTAAACAATTCCCTCAGAGTCCTCACTCTCTTCACTCTCCAGCTCCTTTTCAGACGCAAGGAGCACACCTGCCAGCAGCTCTCTCTGCTGCCCCTTTGTCTTATATACACAGTGCTCATTCTCATGCACCTCAGGTATGTCGGTCAGTATTGTGAACGTGTACCCCTGATCTATCAGAAACTGCTGTCTTTTGCTGGAGTAGAACATCTCGTCAGTATCCTTGCTCACTAGAGAGTAGAAGTAGACCTTGAAGTCAGGGTCGTTCCTCCTCTTCGCCCTCAGAATCCTTCCAAGCCTCTGTGCTTCCTGCCGCCGACTTCCAAAGTGGCTGCTTATCTGGATCAGGCATGTTGCCTCGGGGAGATCAATCGACGTGTCTCCAACCTTACTCAGAAATATCGTGTTGATCACAGGATTCGTCTGGAATTGCTTCAGGATCCTCATCCTCTCCGTTTGTCCGGTGGGCCCGTAAATAAATGGCTTCCCGAGCTTTAGGGCATATGCCTTCAGCGCATACACACTGTCAGAAAACACAATGATCTTGTCCCCTCTGCTCTCATGCTTGTTTATCAGGTACTCACACACCTGGAACTTCGTCGGGTTCATTATCGATAGAAGCCTTCTCCTTCTCGTTGGCTGCGAAAGATACTCCCTGTAGAAGTCTCCAGTCATCCCGCACCACACCTCGATGCACGACACTCTGGCTATGTGCCCCTTAGCGCTAAGGTCTTGCCAGTCGGCCTCGTAGAGCTTGGGCCCAATCAGGAAGTTCAGGTCTTCGATTTTGTCGTCTTCTCTGACAAGAGTTGCCGTGAGCCCAAGCTTGCAGTGATGTGACACCAGCGATAGGACTCGCCGGAACATCATTGCAGGAACAACATGGACCTCGTCGAGAACAAGGAGCCCCCACTCAGTCCTTCGTATCAGATCCATAATCTTCTGTGCCTCGTGCGATCTCTTTCCTGTGTATGCAAGCATCGTGTAGGTCGTGATAACTATGCCGCTATCGTCTTTGGGCCACTCCTTGTGATCAGAGGTAAACCTCCCCACGCCATCGGGCGCCATGTTGGTAAACTGCAGCGTCTGCTGCTTCCATTGTTCCACAGACACGGCAGACGTGCATAGAACCAGGCAGTTCTTCTTGATTGTGCTTATGGCTGTAATCCCAACAATGGTCTTCCCAGAGCCACAGGGTAGTACAATTATTCCAGATCGGGCCCTCCCGTTCCCAAACATCTTGTTGAGGCATATCTCCTGATAGGACCGAATGATCGTCGTGGGCTTAAGATCTATCTGAAGGCTCCGAAGCACCTTGTCGTTCCTGAAGTCATATTCCTCAATCAGCGGATAGTCAATCTCAATACATCTTTTCTTCACTAGCTCAACCTCCTCAACCTCAATGGACAGGCCGCCTCCTTCCTTGGACTTGCCGATTGTGTGAGACCGTATCACCGCATCCGAAGACAGCATCTTGTACACAGACTCGTTGGCAGTCTCCAGGAAAAAGCTACTCTCCTTCATGACAAGCTTCACCTTTCCATAGCTCAGTGTGCACTCGGTAATAAACACCCGAACAGATCTTGGAAGGAAGTTCTTGGAAAACCGATCCAGCGTCTCTATAATGTCGCTCGTTGTCAGCCCGACGCTAACAGCAGCATACAGGGAGTATGCAGTGATCTGGAACTCGTGTATCTGCAGAGGCCTGCTCATAGGCTCTGCAATTGCGATCAGAAAGTCACTGGCCTGCCGGGAGGATTCGCGGAATGTCTCCAGTATAATCAATCCGTCGTAGTTCACCCATATCGGATGGCTCTCTCCATCCTCCTTAAGGACAAGCTCCTCATACGGAAATTGGTGCTTTGTTGCCTTCTTGGGAATCACAACCTCGTTCATCTCTGGGTCGCCCTCCAGCATATTTATCCTTCCACACTTGTACCGGGGCACTCCACAGCCCATGTTCAACATGGATCACACATATTACACGGACGCATTTCTGGATGCATGCCTTCTGGGCCATACGACCATAGAACTAACTGCCAAGCCGTTCACAAATATAAAGGACGAGGACATAGAAGAGGCCCCCATCCCCCTTGCCAGGGATCAGGCATTTCCAATCGACTTCGGGCTTACCCCGTGGGAGCGTCAGGACCAAGCCTCCAAGAGAATAAATAATTAAACGGGTTTATTCTGGTTGGGGGAAGCAAAGTGGTATTCTTACAATCAATGAGGTTGCTACAATACAACCAGATATTAAGATATCATCTCTTAACATTGCCAGCGGTCTATGCTGCAAGGAATGGGCATGTCATTTCTTCTCGTCGTAGCATGAATCACTTGTCAGCTCGCTGATCTCTTCCTTCCCCTCGTCGTCACTCTTCTTGATGTCCTTCCTTCTGTAGTCCTTGCAATACTTGGCGCACTCTTCTCCTATGGCTGGAGAGTCGTATCTATCCATATCTGCACACATTTCCCTTGTACATGGCATGCCAGGGCTCCTGGAGGAGCGAGGCCTGGGACTTGGGCCATCATGGTCTGCCCTCCAACTACCTGAGGATTCCTCTCTCTCGCTCCAATCCTCACTTTCTCTATTCCTAAGCCTTGCCTTCCGGCTGCGGCGACCTCTGCGCTTCGGCAAATGCTGTCTATTCCAGTCCTCTGCAGGGTCCTTTTCATGGGGGCCCCTTGGATTGCCTTGTACCTCTGGCTGCTCTGCACTTCCCTGGCGGGGAAATTTCTCCCGGCGGTCCAGAATGTTGGTTATGGCTTCGTACTTGCTCTGCTCCATGGGATATATCAGTACACCAGATGGGACATCCTTTCCAAGTCCAAGAGAAGACAGGTTAGGAGGCGCGCTGTTGGGCTCCTCCTCGTCGCAGTTCTCCCCTCCTCTGCTGCATGATGTTAGGCTTCCAAGCTTGTTCCCTATTTTCTTCAGGCTTCCCTTGAGGGAGTCTAGCAGGGACTTTTTCAGCTGGTCCATGTTGAGGTTGTTCATGATCTCGTCTGCAATCCTGTCCCGGCACTTCTTATCTTTACAGGCCTTTTCGCCATCCTCTCCGTTGCAAGACGAATTTCCTCCGTTAAGAAGATCAAGGCACTTCTCATCAATGCAGCACTCCTTGGCGTTTTCTCCCAGGGCCTTTCTACAGTTCTCCAGTATGTTCTTGAACTTACCGAGCTGGTCAGACAGACACTTCTTGAACTGCTCCTTCTTCTCAGACAGATCGCATGTGTTTGCATACTGGGTACTCCCTGGGGGTTGAAGGGTTATGGGAGACATGGCCATCTGGGCCCCATTTCCGATTCCTCCGTCAGGCGTGAACGACAGCAGCTGCCCAGGCTTGCTAGATGGCATATTGATCGTCTGCACCTGGGGCACAGAGCCCACAAGCCCCTGGTCAAAGAGAGGGGAGTTTGACGGAAGAATCGAATATAGTGAATTTCCCGTATCTGTTGCCTTGACACAGCTCCAAAGTACTGCCACCAAACTCAGTTGCCCTATCATCTGATGTTTTGTTTACCAGCCCTCCATTTGCCCCATAGATATCAGATATTTCTGTAACCGGTTTCACCCAAGGATAAACGTTTCAAGACTCATCTCATCAATGCATCCAAAGCGGGACATTAAACTTTTAATACTTCTTCAGAATCTTTGCATAGAAGAACCCGTCCATGTTGTGCACATGCGGATAGATCCTCCTGGCCATCTTAAGAGACCCGTTGTAGTTCTTTCCCTTAAAGCTCATAAATCCATCCTTTCCAATGTCTATCTCGCATTCGGCCATCTTGGCAGAAGGACACTTGGAGAGAAGATAGTTAACAACCTCCTCATTCTCCTTGACAAGCACAGAACATGTGGAGTACATCAGTATCCCCCCGGGCTTCAGCATCCCAAACCCATGAAGTATAAGCTCTTTTTGCAGTGTAACCATTCTATCTATTTCGCTTCTTGTTCTGCTGGTCTTTACAGAAGGGTCCTTCGATATCACCCCGGTGCCAGAGCACGGAGCATCCAGCAGGACCCTGTCCACCCTTCCAACATTTACCTTCCTTCCATCCATATTCATCACTATGCAGTTTCGAACACCCATCCTCTGTATGTTGCTCTTCAGCCCCGCAATCCTCTCCTCGTTCACATCGTTTGCATAGATTACACCCGTGTTTTCCATCAATGCCGCAATGTGCGTCGTCTTCCCCCCGGGTGCCGCACACAGGTCGACAACCGTCAGCCCCTCCTTAAGATCCATGTTGAGCACAGGAAGCATCGATGCCGCCCCCTGGAGGCAGTAGTATCCTGCAAGATATTCGGGCGTCGCTCCAATCGGCACAGACGACTTGAAGACAACACATCCGCTGTCAGTCCAACTGAGAGCATCGAGATCCACTCCCCTTCCGCTCAGAAGCTTCAAAACATCCTTCCTACCCTTCAGGAGGGTGTTGATCCGGATGGTCATGGGCCTCTGCTTTTCGCTCTCCTCGATAAACGCCTCGACCTCCTTGCGCGGGAATATCTCGCATATCTTTTCCAGTAGATACTCGTTGTATGTCTCCATCAGAGGGCAATTTTTTCTGCAAAAAATCGTCCAGCTGCTTCCGGTCGGATCCAAAGAGTTTAATCCCTGCAGCCTCCCGGTGCTCCAGCTACTTCTTGAACAGAACCCCTGCCGTCGTACAGAACACAACCTCTTCCCTGGGGCTTCCAATGTGCCTTGCTGGAGGCGTCGTAAGCTGCCTACCGAAGTCATACAGGCTGGCCTCAAGCCTCTGCTCGTTGTAGCTAAGCCCCTTGTAATATCTATTGTAGTACTGCCGTAGATCGCTCGAGGTCTTCGATGGAAAATATGCCGCCATGGACACCCAGTTCTTGTTGTAGTATGGAAAGTATATGGCAAACACTTGCCTCTCGTCTATCGTCCATTTCCTCAGCACGTCCTCCTTGCTGATCGAGACCCTTCGGACAGGTGCAGATGCCGCGGTAGAGCTCCCGCCCGGAGGCAGGACAAACTTTGTGTAGTACCTGAAGAACATCTTCAGATCTTTCTCAGACTTGTTTATCAGCGACTGGTACTTCGCCCATGATCTTCCGAACATCCTGAAGTGCTGAGCAAACACATTCATTTCATACTCAGACCACTGGCTCTCAACTACAAGCTTAACCTCAGAGTCGGAAATCCTTCCAGATTTGTGCTTTATATATCCATACGTCTTGTCCTTCATCAGATAGTACTTCAGGATGCATTTCTTGATATCCAGCTGTGGAGCAAGCTCCTTGATCTTCTTGAAGTTGTTCCTGTACTTTAGGATAAGGTCAGAGGCAATTCTGTCTTCCTCCTCAGAAAGCCCGGCTCCAGAGATCTTCGGGATCGAGGAAATGATCGCCATAGGTGCTTGAGCAGGCATGCTGCCAAGCTCAGGAATTTCTGCCCTGTTGCGCCTTGCCCTGTGCTCGAGCATGAGTCTTTGGTCGACAATGTACTTCAGAACTCGCTCATCGTCTCTCTCCATTGATGGAAAGACCCTCTTCAGGAAGTGTCTGTATCTACAGTCCTCTAGGATCTCAGGCATCACATCTCTGCCACAGTCGGTCTCCGAGTCTTTGCCGTATATTCTCCCTCCACTACCAGTTCCCTTCTCTCCATTTCTCTTCACGCCTCTTTTGTTTTTCTTTTTCCCGTCACTCTTCTTCTCCTCTGCTTTTTCCGCAAACTCTCCACTCAGATTCGTCTCTACACTAAAAGGCCTTTCCATCCTCTTGGCATCAGAAGCCTCCGGAACTACCTCGGGAGATGTAGAGCCTTTGAAGCCGCTCATTCTAAACACCTTGACTTCGGCACATCGCTCAAAAAAGTGCAGAACTGGCACTATTTCAGGCCCAGGAACATCAACAACAATGCCATCCGCTAGGTCATTGCGCAGCATACTTTCTATCTTTTCAATCCTGTCTTTCCCATCCTCTAACGGCGAAGAGTGTAGGCGGCACATCTCTCGACCAAACACCTCGTTTGCAGGCCTCACAGAACACCTCCTGTTGCTACTGTCCCGTTCCTTTGCATCCACATAAACCTCCTCCTGGCATCTCTCTCCCTGTTGTCCACCCTCTCCGGTTGGCCCTTGGACTCCTATGTCTTCGCTCATCCTGAGTTCATATCGTCCTCCTGTCACAGCCTTCCCTTTCATCGGAAAACTCCCTCGCTCGCACCCGCTTCTATCACTCCGCTTTCCCCCACTCCTGCACAAGTGACTCCCAGAGCTCGTCCCTCCTCTGTATCCACGGATTCTTTGAGATTTCTGCCACACACCCCGGCGCCCTCCCGAGTCTTGTATGTCTCGATCGTACAAACATTCCCTTTCCATCTCGTTCCCTTTGGGATTGCCTCTTAGATTACTTGTTCCCTCATCGTTCTCCATCTTGCCCTAGAATAGCGTCTAAGTGGGGCAAGCGGATAACCCCTCAAGTATACAAACCCCATGGAGAACAAAGAGATAATAAAGCTGAAGAAATGGAACCTGGTCGCCCTGTGGTCTCTGGACATGAAGATCGAAACCTGTGCAATATGCAGAAACCATATAATGGATACATGTGTCGAATGCCAGAACGGCATGACAAACAATGGCGAATGCAAGGTATCGTGGGGGGTTTGCAATCATGCATTTCATACGCACTGCATAACAAGGTGGCTGAGCTCAAAGAACGTCTGCCCCCTAGACACAAAGAAGTGGGTCTACTACGACCCAGAGGAGAAATAGAGTGCAAAACGGGATTTAGTAAACATTTCGGACTGGGAGATCCCTACCTTGGCTGCCTCCCCTTGTGCAGCTCTTTTATCCTTTTCAGCGCTTCGCACCTCTTCCTGAGCTCCAAGGCCTTTGCTCTATAGGCCTCGTCAAGCCTTCTTTTGTATTCAAGGATCCTTTCCTTGCAGATCTTTTTATACATCTCCTTTCTTTTCTGAAGCTTTTCATCATACTGTCTTCTGAGACTCTCTTCCTCCGCCTTCTTCCTGGACTCCATCTTCTGCTTCATCTCAGACACCTCCTTTTCCATTGCTCTTATTAGCTTCCCCCGGGCCCTTAGTGTCTTTTTGTGCGCCTCCTTCAGCTCTTCAAATTCCTTCTGAATCCTAGAGAGCATGGCAGCCTTGCCATCTTCTCCATCCTCAAATTTTGCAGCCCTTGCCTCCTCGCCTGAGTCTCCAATAAAGTCCTTGAAAACAACCTTGCCTCTGCCCTCGCCTCTAGGCCCCGTCACATCCTTGGACACGGTCTGTACCACAATCTCTTTTCCTCCACTAGTCCCCGCATCCGAGGCGCCTGATTCCTGCCCGTGGGGTCCAGGCACTTCTCCCAACTTGTTCGTGATGTTCGAAAGCACGTCTCTCCTGTGAATCCGGACCCTCTCGTCAAACAACCCTTTGACATCCCCATCCTCAGATAGAAAGTCCATTCCAAGGGCTCTTCTTTTGTTGCCTAGGAATCCTGAAGACTGCTCAAAATCGTAGAGATATAGAGAAAACTTAAATAAAATATTACAAAGTCTTCAGATTACAGAATATGCACATGCAGCAAGGGCAAGCCTTTGACTCAGAGAGCGCAGTGCATCGGAAGATTATCCATTCAAGGTACATCGAGTAGGTGGGAAGTTAAGGTTAGACATCTTTAGATGCTGCAATGGACTTCCTTTTATCTGCAATTGTCATCATGAGACTTTAGGGGGGCTCCATTTAGCCACTTTAATATTCGGGAACCTGAAATTCCCAAAAATCAGAAGATTCTGGAGCTTAACAGTAGGTTTATACAGATGTCATATGAGCAGCACAAATCTTAGCAGGATGTAGAAAAAACACACCATGAAGAAAAATAGCAGAATAAAGGACAGGAAAAACACAACTCCCCCAAGAAGTGTATTGGCAAATGACCCCCCCTTTTCTCCATTCAGAAACACCTTCTTCTGAAGATCCGTGTTGCACACCAGATCAATCTCGTTTCCTATGAACATTGCCCTCACAACAGACCCGCACTCCTTAGAGCTCGGTACACCGTCCTTCGCTCCATTCCCGGTCTCCTCCTTTCCTCGCAGGAGATTGCTCTTCTGGATGTCCCTAAGTATCCTCAGATACAGAGGGTTCCGAACAACTTCAAAGTACAGGATGTCCTTGACCTCGTTTCTGGTCGACGGATCCCTCAATTTATATATTCGGATTGTTCCAGAAACCGTATACCTCATATTAACAATACTGCTTGCCAAGTACACGTGCTTGGTATTTTCACACACAAGAATGCAAAATACAACAGACCCAGTACTTGACAGAAGCTCCTCGTAGGTTTCCAACGTCAGCGGATCCACGTTCTGGAGCTCCTCGGTGTGGATCACCTCCCCATCCTTCATAAACTCAAGCATCTGCTATGGGCTTTACCAATTGTTTGCAGGAAATTTAAATGTTTACATCCACACTCCTCATTCAAGTCCCACCATCACACCCCACATTGACGGCACCTCAATCTCCTTCATCGCTCCACCACTACTCCAACAATGCTGTTGAACAGCAACTCGTTCTTGTTTATGTACCCATGCGCCTGGTTGAATGCATCAGTGCAGTCCTTTCCTGCATACTCCATGATGGTATCTACTCCTCCAGGGTGCAGCCGGAGGAAATCCGTGACGTCGTACACCACCCCGTCCATTATAATCCAGCAGTCGTCCGACCTGTTGTGCTTCGACACCTCATCTGCAGTCAGCGGCGCAAAAGACGGATCTCGGTGCTTTTCCCTGGACCATCTTATCAAGTCCATCGGAGATGCTAGGGCTGAGAACACATTGATTAAGCAAATTTTGTCCCTTAATGGGAGGTATAGAGCAAAGCAGTCTTTACATTAAAGTCAGTCCGTCCTTTAACAAATCCATGAGGACATCGGCAACCATATATGTTGACGAGGAGCTAAGAAAGCCTCTAATGTCTGAGCTAGAGGCTGGGAAGGGCTTATCCTCCATCGGTCAGATATCCGATGTCTGCTCCTTGCCGGGGCTCATTGGCGATGTCATAGGACTGCCAGACATACACACGGGGTATGGATTCCCCATCGGATCCGTTGCTGCATTTGACATAAACAACCCAGAGTCGGTTGTAAGCCCTGGAGGTGTGGGATACGACATCAACTGCGGGGTTCGGGCGCTAAGAACCAATCTCGACATCGGCGGGTTCAGGGGAAAGGCAGATGCCCTTGCCGACGAGCTGTTCAACATAATACCCACTGGAATGGGTAGTGACAGGAGATCAAGGATTGGGCTAGACGTGCTGAACTCGGTTCTAGAGCAAGGACTGGGCTATCTGCTGAAATCAAAGGAAATATCTGACGAGGACGTCGAGTATTGCGAGAGCAATGGATGCATGGCTGGAGACAGCCGCTTTGTCGGTCAGAAGTCGAAGGGCAAGGGATTGAATCAGCTTGGAACCCTTGGGTCTGGAAACCACTATCTCGAGGTGCAGTATGTCGACGAGGTGTATGATGCAGAAAAGGCAGGCATAATGGGGATAGGGAAGGGGCAGATTGTCGTGATGATACACACTGGAAGCCGAGGCCTTGGGCACGGAGTGTGCCATAGCTCGCTGATGAAGATGGCAGGAAAGGCTTTGGATTGTAGTCAACTTGCATGCTCCCCCTATAACTCGAAAGAGTCTCAAGAATACCTTCTCTCTATGGGATGTGCAGCAAACTTTGCCTTCGTCAACAGAGCGATGGTAACCGAAAAGGCCAGGCAGGCATTTGGAAAGGTATTTCCGGGGTCAAGGCTTGAGCTGGTCTACGATGTTTGCCATAACATTGTAAAGATAGAGAAGCACAGGGTTCATGGGGTGGAGTATGACGCGATTGTGCACAGGAAAGGGGCATCCAGAGCATTTCCTCCGCACCATCCAGACATTCCGTGGAAGTACAGGGAGATAGGACAGCCTGTAGTGGTGGGAGGGTCGATGGGAACGTACAGTTATATTCTGTGTGGATCAGAAAAGTCCATGGACCTGAGCTTTGGGTCGACATGCCATGGGGCAGGACGTGTCCTTTCCAGAAGCATGTCAAAGACCCTGTTTACCCATGAGAGCGTCTGCGATCTTCTAAGGAGCAGGGACATAGTATTCAGGTGTCCAAGTGACCTTGGGGTCGTTGAAGAAGCGCCTGGGTGCTACAAGGACGTCAATAGAGTTGTTGACCTAAGCGACAGGGTCGGGCTGACAGAAAAGGTTTGCCGTCTCAAGCCATGCCTGGTCATTAAAGGCTAGTCAATATATCACCGCATTTTATTCCTGACTCTCCTTAACAGCCTCTCCATGGACAGAATTGGAAGCTTCTTTTTGTTGGCGTTGAACAGCGATGGGAGGGGCCATATAGTGGTGCCGTCATAGTCGTCCTCAGAGACATCCTCTATGAGACGGGCATCGCCTATGATGCGGCTCTTGAGCATGTGGGGGTCGTAGTCGTAGTATGTGAGATATGCTGCTATGGCTCCTGAAGTGTGCGGAGCTGCCATGGATGTTCCAGATACTATCTTCTGTGTCCCTCCTATCCACGAGCTGAGTATATCCACTCCCGGAGCAAAGACATTCACACACTTCCCGAAGTTGCTGAAGAACGCAACTGTATCCCTATATGTGGATGCACCCGTTGTGATGGCTGCTCTTGACGATCCTGGAGAAAAGTCGCATGCATCCTCATGCTCGTTGCCAGCAGCGGTAGAAAAGTGAATCCCAAGCCTCGACGCATACTCAATGGCAAAGTTGAGTGCTGCATTTCTGAAACCTCCGACGCTGAGGTTGACAACCGTCTTTGGCTGCAAGGCTTTCCGAGAAATGGCATCTACTAGGCGCTGTATTGATGGCGTCTCTGGCTGGACAAAGGAGAAGCTTTCAGATCCATCCATTTCTATCTCAATGTCGGAAGACCCGCCGGAACTGAGATATTCATCTGCAGCAGCATTGTACAGTTCGTCTTTTTTCTTTTCATGCTCCTTAATGACAAAGTCCACCCCCTGTAGGAGTCTTGAGGTCATCCCAGACCCATACTTGTCAAGAACCTTTACGGCAATGATGCTCGACTCCTTAGTCACTCCGAAGTTCTTGCCTCCAATCACTCCTGCGCAGTGCGTTCCATGGCCATGCTCATCTCTATCTGGGCTTTTCGGGACAAAGTTGGCCCCCCACCTAGCTCTTCCTCCAAACTCAGGATGCTCGATCTCCACACCAGTATCTAGGACATAGACATCAACACCCTTCCCTGAGTTTATAGGATAGCAGTAGTTTCCATGCACCAGAGATACACTCCCCCCTACCCTGGCCAGCCCCCACGGCGCATGCCTCTGCATCACAATGCCGCTCCGATCATCGCTTCCAGGAACATCAAACTTGAGTCCACTGATTCCCACAGGGCTGTCCTTGACGACCATCTTCACGCTCGGGTGCCTCTTCATCCTCTCGGCAGTGGACTCGCTCATACGAGCCACAAACCCATTCGTCATCTTTATTCCAATGCTTTCATCGGGTCGTAGGATGTTCTGGGCCTCATGAATGTTCATGTTGTACAATACCTTCATCGATGCCCTGTCCATGCTTGGATCCTGGTCAAACATAACAATATAATCACTTACTTCTCTGCATATCACCACAGACAAAGATATGATAGCCAGAATCATCTCGCTCCAGCTATTTACTTCGCCATGTATTTATTTCCCGTTTGAAACGCTTGGTTTTGATGACTAACGGCAAGATCTCTCCGCTTTACTGCCATAGTCTCCCTCCACCAGCTCCTTGGTAGACCTTCGTCTCGTACTCTTCTGGATCAGAATCTTGTTCACTTCGTCCTTAAGCCTATCTTTTACTTTGTACAGGTAACAGTCGACAGCTAGGTTTCGAAACACTTCAATCAGATCCTTAAACGTCCTGATTCCATACACCTTTGTTATCTGGATAAACCTCGACCTCAGTAGTGCAGAAGGAAATTGCACAAACAGCCTTATGGTTCTCCAGAAAATATCCTCGGCATCAATTGGAATGTCCAGCTTGTAACTCCCGAGATCAGGAATGAACCTCGATATCTCCTCGTGTATCCTTTCCCTGCTTACTCCCTCCCCACCCGAGGTTTCGGCACTCCCCTCGTCTATCACCCTGAGAATCTCAGAAACCTTGATGTCCACGGAGCAGAAGTGGTTGTGGAGTATCACATATCCCATCAGGGCCATGTTGTTGTATTCGTTCCAGAAGGGAACAACTAGTTTGCTTGATATGTACCCGTTGATTAGATGTGACAGCCTCTTTCGAGTAGTCCTAAGACTCTCGCATAACCTGTCCCACTCCTCGTTTGTGGTGGGAATGCCCCCCTCAGGCATCTTAAAGCTCTTCCTATACAGGTATCTAAACCCCATTATCCTGTAGTAGTTGGAAATGCACTTTCGAGAGGTCTTGTTCATTATTCCGCATATCTCCTTCCACTTGAATCCAAGGACCCTGACAAGATTGAGAAGCTGGATCTCGTTCTCGGGCTCCCACTTCGCATCGATGTACGGGTGATAGTGGTAGGATACATAAACCCATACAGAGTTCATTGTTCTCTGCTCAAGCGCATTGCTCACCTCCACCAAAAGATCTTTTATTGGAAACTCTGGCTCCTCCTCAAGAAAGAAGGCATGCAAGTTCCTCATCTCAAGCCGATGCTCCTTCAGAAACCTTCGTATGGCTTCGTCGATCACTTTGCCCTCGTATGAGTTGTAGCATCCTCTCTTCATCGAGATGTTGTACCTCTTCATCAGCTCCCTGACCTCGTGTGCATCCGTAAACTTTGTCCGTAAATGGCTCACAGCCTCTTCCTTGCTCCTAAAAACATGCATGGGTGTGGCGTGTTCATTTCTTTAGTAACACCGATCTTATTTCCTCAACCAGCACCCTGCTCACGGCCACCCCGAAGAAGCACTCAAAGAGAATGAGCTCGTCATCGTCCAAAACACTCAGGGCAACCATCTCTGGCTCATACACCCCGTTGAAGTACTTAATCAGATTCACCCTTCCATCGCCATGGATTTCGTCGAGAACCGCAAGCTTCCTCAGGACATCCGTATTCAACGTTTTTCCGATTCTCAGAAGGAAGAGCTGCGCGGGCCTGATGTTGAACTGGAACTCGATCAGCTCAATCACCTTGCACTCGATGGCTATAAGCCGCTCTCTGTGGGGGGTCGTGCCCATGCTTGTGGCTCTTGGGATTGCATCGAGTATTGTCTCCATCTTTATCAGTGTCTCGTTGATCTTCGATGCCAGGTAAACACAGACGAGAGCAACTATGTTGTAGCTCTCCTTCTTGAAAAGCTTTGGATATGCATGGTGGAATATTATCTGCGCCACTATCTTGGACTTGTATGGCATGTAAAGAAGTCTTGCGAGATGCAGGATTGTTTTGTTCCCTTCAAGAATATCGTTTTTGAGCACGGATTCCATAGCAGGGATTTGATGGATTTTTATCTATCCCTTGGATGTTTATCAGGGAGATAGTCCTGGATGGATTCAAGTGCTATGAGGAAAAGGTTGTTGTAGCCAACCTCGACAGGTCCTTCAACGCAATAACCGGGATGAATGGGTCCGGGAAGTCTAATGTGCTTGACGGGATTCTGTTTGCTCTTGGGCTCGAGAGTACAAAGGCCCTGCGAGCTAACAACACCAGGGAGCTGATCAATGCCCACAGAAAGGAGTGCAGGGTGAGTGTTGTGATGTGTAATAGGGAAAAGGCCCGAAGTCCCCCTGGGTATGAGCACCATGACGAGATCTGCGTCTCCAGAACGATTGACCTGGAGGGAAGGACGAAGTGCTACATAAACAACCATCTGTGTTCGTTCTCCACGTTAGGCAAGCTGTGTGCGTCGATGGGCCTCGTGTCTCGGGGATCGCTTTCCTCTGTTGTGATGCAGGGGCACATAACAAAGGTTCTGAGTATGAAGAGCTCGGATCTCCGGGGGCTGGTTGAGGAGACTGCCGGGACATGGAGCTACGAGAGGGAAAAGGAGAAAGCAATGGCGATGATTGAAAGAAAAGAAGAGAAGCTCAAAGAGGTCCGGGAGATGCTGAGAAGGAGGATCTCCCCGTTTTACGACAAGCTTCGAGAGGAGAGGACAAGATTTCTTGAGACCAGAGACCTGGATGAGAAGAGAAGGGTCCTAATAGAAAGAGAACGGGAGATCAAGCGGAAGCTGCTTCTTCACGAGATAGGAGAGGATGTGAATGTCTTGAATAGGTGTTTGGAGAGCTATGGTGCGGAAATGAAGAGCCTGGAGTCTGTTGAGAAAAGGATTTCTGAGATTTGTGGGATGAAGGAGGAAGTCGATGTTGTATGGATCAAAGCATCTATTGACGGGGAAAGGGAAAAGCTGGAGGAGATGAGAAGCAGAGGACTGGAGCAGAGGCTGAAGATGAAGAAGGAAGAGCTGAGAATGATGGGGGATGCAAGGCCAATGATGGAGCTAAGCAAGTTGCTTGAAAAGGAAAGGATGCTTGTGGAAAGCCTGAGAAACATG
This sequence comes from Encephalitozoon cuniculi GB-M1, assembly GCF_000091225.2. NCBI lineage: Eukaryota > Fungi > Microsporidia > Unikaryonidae > Encephalitozoon > Encephalitozoon cuniculi. The sequence continues at coordinate 136,535 of NC_003242.2, forward strand.
GATTCTGGAGAGAACGATGTTTTGCGGAAGGCTGAGGAGCTTGCAGCGCTCAAGTTCCAGAGGTCTCGAGTTGAGTTTGAGCTCAGCTCTATTTCTGCAGAAACTTTTTCGCAGGAAAGGCTGGATGAGATTGAACGGCTCAGGGTTTCTGAGGAGGAGATTGAAGAGGCGAGAAAAAGGGCCCGGACGCTGCGGTCTAAGATCAACTATCCGTTTATGGAGGGAGTCCTTGGAACTGTTGAGGAAAACATTGAGGTGTGTGACAAGAAATATCTTGAGGCGGTGCATACGGTGATGGGATCCCGGGGAAAGTATGTTATAACATGTGATGAGAAGGTTGGGGGACTCTTACTGAGTACTGTGGAAAGGAATGTAAGTGTGATACCGCTCTCGAAGATAAGGGTGTTCCGTCTTTCTCCGGGCGTTGCGAAGGAGATAAGATCCAAGGGCGGAATGAACATGGTTGATCTTTTGAGGTTTGATGGCAGTGTTCGTAAGGCTGTTGAGTTTGTCTTTGGCAACTTCTTTGTATTTGAGAGCAAGGAGATAGCCAGAAGGGTCTGCTTTGAGCACAAGGTGATGTGTGTAACGGTTGATGGGACTGTGTATGATCCGAAAGGAACGCTTACTGGGGGGAAGTCGAGCTTCAGGGCCGATGCAGTGGGTAGGAAAGATGTGGAAGATGCAGAAAGACTTCTTGAATCCCTGGAGTCGAACAAGAGGAAGTTTGACTTGCTGAGACAGGAGTATACCAATCTCCTGAGGGGAAGGGCTCTGGATGAAAAGAGGAAAAGGCTTCAGGAGGAGAGGAGATCTCTTGACACACGGATTTCGATATTGTCTGGGCTGTGCGAGAGCGGGATGAACATAAAGGAGGAGCTGAGGGCAGTACGGGAAAAGATGGTTGAGGGGATGCGAGAGAAGAATGAGACGGATGCGTTTGCGGAAAGAAAGAGGAGAGTGGAGGACCAAATAAAAGAGATTGAAGAGAAGATCCGAAGAAATGAGGAAGAGGCAAGGGAATGCGAGAAAAGGATACTGTCCTACCAAAGAATTCTTGGGGAGCATGACGTTGAGAACGATGCAAGAAGAATGAGCGAGAGGGAGATGGGCGGGCTTGAGTTGAAGCAGAGGGATCTGATCCGGAGCACCGGGAAGCTACACGGCAAAATCACCAAGGTCTATGGTGACGTTGAGAAGAAGCTGAAGCAGGTTGCTGATTGCGACAAGATGCAGGTGTATGGAGACGCTCTGCCTTCCGAAGAGATTTGCAGCACGGCAAAGTCTATGGGGATTGATCCCAGACACCTCCTGATCGGAAGGGTGGAAATGTTCCCGGAGGAAAAGGCTGCACTGAGAAAGGAGCTAGAGACGGTTGCAGGAGAGATTGCGAGACTGGGCTGTGCAAAGAGAAGTACGATGGACCCGGCGAACTTTGATCTACTTGAGCGGAATGAGCTGATGATTGCAGAAGTGAAAGAGAAGATGGAGAAGCTGGAAAAGGACAGGCTTGCAATTGTACAGAGTGTATCGAGATTTGATGATCTAGGGCACAGGGAGAATCTGAAAGCATTCAAGCACATCAATGGAAGGCTGGGAAGATTTCTTAGGTACTTCATACCTGAGTCTGATGCAAGGATTGAGGAAAAGAATGGGGAGTATGTCCTGAGGGTCAAGATTGGAAACTGGAAGGAATCCTTGAGCGAGCTTAGTGGGGGGCAGCGGTCTCTTGTGGCTCTTTGCCTGATATTCTCGATGCTGACATACAGGCCATCCTCCTTCTACATCTTCGACGAGATCGACTCTGCACTGGATCTGAGCTACACACAGGGCATTGGGGAAATCATAAGGAACGAGTTTGGAAATGCCCAGTTCGTGGTTGTGTCTCTAAAGAGCGGGATGTTTGATAATGCAAACAGCATATTCAAGGTATACCTACAGGACGGAAAGTCGAGGATATGTAGAATTAAGTAGCACCATACGACGGAATAAAATATTTATGACCTATGTTTGTGGAGAGAGGAAACACCCTCAAGGAATGAATGAGACCATGAAGAGTGCAAAGTTTGACTTTGACACGGGAGACAGCGATAGCCACAACTATATCCACAATGAGTCTGAAAGCTACTCTGCCGAGGATGCAAAGTACGAGGTTGGGAAGGAGGAAAGCACAGGGCCATTTGAAAAGCTGAAGAGCAGTGCAGCAGACACTCTCCACCAGAGAACAGGATGGATCTTCTTGATAGGCGTCGTTCTGTCGATACTTGCGATTTGCTGCTGGGGCCTTTATGTGGATGTCAAGGACAGAAGTGGAGACGTGTCCAGCATCAGGGTCCGAGACGTCCTGTTTGTGTGCTCCATGGGCGTGTTTGTCTTTATGGTCCTGAACTTTGCTCTTTTCAAGATGAGCTTCCTTGGGCTAAAGAGATCGAACAGCCTGAACACGTTCTTTTACTACACAAACGAGCTTTCTGAGCACATTTCTGTAGGAATCATCCTCAGTGCAGGGTTTTTCCTGGCATTTCTCCGGGATCTGGACTTCTGTGTGGACAACAAGCAGAGGATGGACCTGTTTCTCAGCGACGTGTTCAGCAGCCTCTTGATAACGACCTTCATGCTTGGAGCCGTGAAGATATTCCACAGGTCCATTTCGATGAACTTCAACTATTCTGTATACATCAAGAGGATTAGAAGAGTGCTTTCCGAAGATGCATTTGTCAATCTCCTCGGGGTCATAGACAACCGAAGGAGCCGGGGAATAGAGAGGCCTAGACTCAGCAGGTCACAGGAGATGATGTATAAAAGCGATGCAGTCTCCTCGATAAATGAGTACATGGAAGACCTGTATGGCTACAACGAGCCCACAAACGAACTCGACCTGCCCAGGAAAAGGGTTCTCCTCAAGGAATTCCAGAGGCTGATGCGGCGGTCCAGCACCATTCGAGGAAGCGTTATACAGATCTCGCAGAAGCTTAAGAGCAAGGCTGGAAGCAAGGCAAGCAAGATGGTTGGAAAAGATGGGGTCATTGGGCCCATGTCTGACCTGTCGCTGTACTTCTACAACCCAGAGGTGTTCAAGTTTTTGATGAAGGAAATTGGCGTTGAGGAGGGATTCAAGTTCACAAGAGCCAGTTTGGCAGATTTTATCGAGAGAACGTACAGAGAGAGATACTTTCTCAAGGAGAATCTCGAGCACATGAATTCTGCTATAGACAAGGTTGCGTTTGGACTCAAGGTGATGATAGCAGGGATTCTTCTGGCAATGCTATATATCAAGGCCGGAGGAGAGGGTGTTACGACCATTGGTGTGATTTCGGCATTTTTCGGAACACAGTTCATCTCAAATTCGTTCTCTTCCAGCGTGATAAGCAGCATAATTTTCCTGTTTTTCATCCATCCATACGACATCGGAGACAGGATCTTCGTGACGCTGGAGGGTGTGGAGGAGAATCTGGTTGTGTCTGAGCTGAATGTGTTTTCGACTGTGTTCTACAGATGGGATGGGGTCTATATAACCATTCTCAACACTGTGCTGGCGCAAAAGGCAATTAAGAACCTCAGGAGGAGTGGAATCATGGCTGAGTCCCATAGAATTCAAATAAATAGCAGGACCAACCAGAAGAAGCTAATCCGCCTGAAGGAGGTTATCGAGGACTTTGTCAAGAGCAACCCGGAGGACTATACGGAATACATGATGCTGAACCATGAGTACATCGAGGATGCCTCGAAGCTTCATATGAAGGTTTACATGCAGTACAAGAGCAGCTGGCAGAACTTTGAGCTGTATCTTCGAAGAAAGACCAAATTCCTGTCATTCCTGAACAGAGCTCTGCAGGAGCTTGAGATCGAATATATCCTTCCACCAATGCCCATTTTCCTGAAAAAGGCCCAGGAGTGAGCTTTTCCTTCTTAGATTAGAATAAACGTACGTACCTTTCAACAATCATCAAGGATCTGTGAATTGGGAGTATCCCTGGAAAATGGGAAGCGCGCTCTGGACAGAAAAGTATAGACCAAGGAAATACACGGAGCTGGTATTTAAGGGAGATGTTCATCACGACGCTCTCAGATGGCTGAGAGATTATCCTAGCAATGGACGGATCCTCCTGCTATGTGGGCCACCAGGAACAGGAAAGACGGCATTGGCGCATGTCCTTTCATCCGTATTTGGGATGAATCTCGTCGAGTTTAATGCCAGCAGCGATTCTGAGTATGTGAGTAAGATATTGGACAGCGGAGGGACGATAAACGGAAAGAAGAATCTGATTCTTGTTGACGAAATAGACGGCAATCCGTTGATAGAGGTGGGCAGGCTGGCATCTTCTACGAGGTTGGCACATCCGGTGGTAATGACATCAAATGAAGTACGTCTGAAGGATGTTTATACTCTAGAGATCAAAAGGCCTGGAATAGATGAGATCAGGAGGGGCATAGAAAGGATCTGCAGGGAAGAGGGAATCAGGGTTGACAACTCTGTCCTGACAAGGATGGTGGAAGATTCTGGTGGGGATTTCCGGGCGATAATAAATCACCTTCAGATGTGTAGCCTGGTGCTGGCGAGCTCGGGCTGCCCAGTGATGGAGAAGTCGATCCCAATAGGCCAATACAGAGCAACCGAGCTGATTCTGTCAAGGTACATTGGGTGGGGGGCATACGAGGACATGTACTCCAGTGGTGTGCTGTCCCTATGCCATAGCTCATTTCCATATAACACTGGTGTAATGAGATGCATCAGAGACATAAGCGAAGGTACATCCATTGCAGATCTTCTCCCGGAGGAGTTCAGATACATAGTCCTATCAAAGTACAACGGGTGCAACAGCAGAAAGGCCGATATAAGGAGGGCAGAGCACTACAACGAGCCCAGGGGTGATCTCCTAAACGAAAGAGTCCTCCCTTATTTCAAGAAGTATGATTTGAACAGAACAGATAAAAGGAGCCTGGACCACCTAAGGGAGATAGTGAAAACATACAACATCAAGAATGTAAAGCTGAAGGAGGAGAGTGTGGTGAAGACCGACAGAAACAAGGGCCCCAAGAAGTTCAGGTTCAAGTATAAGCCTGGATCTTCATCGGCATTTAGAAGAGATGTAACAGTGGATGAGATTATGGACTGGCTATTTAACTCTTGAGCCTGCTCTAAGCCTCTTCAAGTAAGGAATAGATGAGCTCGATAAACTCCTTTGGATTCACGATAGACTTATGGTACAGAACAAGAAGGAAGTGCACTATCGACGGGTTATTCTTCTCTTGCCTTGCGAATCTGACTATGTCATCCCCCAATGCATTTCCGTGGAGCCTAAGGACATTCCATCTTTCCATTAGGGCAAGTGAATGCTCTGAAAGGCCTGGATTTGTTCTGATGTCTCTGTTGATTAGATTTGAGAGGTTTTCTATCGACCAAATTCCATTGACAGGGCTTTCATGTTCCTGCCCTACTGTTGGGACTGCCCTAACTCCCAGTCTTTTCCTCGTATACCTCTTAGAGAAATAAATCAGGGTTTTGCCAGCCTGCAAGGAGCCAGCCTCTTCTTTTCTGAAAAGAAGAGTCTCGCCATTTTGGATGCATTTGTAGCTAAAATGCATACGATTGATGTGGGATGTCAGAGAGCCGATGGATTCAAACTCCCTAATGCAGAAAATGCAGCAAAAACCATGTATACGATACTTTTCTCCTTCTACCTCAAGATTAACAGGATGCTTACTTTGCTTCACCTCCGCATCCTGAATGCCCCAATAGCAATGGAGAAGGCCTTGGTGCCTGCTCCTGATGTCTATGGACTTGAGTGTCAGATCGTGAGACGGCTCCTCGTCTATTTTGTAGAATCCGTCTTTGTGGAATAGCTCAACTCTATACAGTGGTGTCTTTGGATCTCTTAGGGAATGGCATCCTCTAAACTGGGTGTAATACATGCAGGTTTTCCCGCTGGCATCTACAATAAACATATAAAGCACCGTCTTGTCATGGCACGAGAAGGTTGTCATTCTGGTTTTTCGTACATCCCTAACCACGTAGCAGTCTTCTGCATCCAGGGCAGTTGAGAAGTTTATTTTGGCCCTAACCCCACCATTCCATTGATATCCTTTCACTATCAAGGTGGCAGGACTGGGTGTTCCTGTCCTGGGCACAATGGAGAGCATGTATGATACAGAGCACTCCTTTGCACTGGGAGCTGGGGTTCTCTTTCCTATTTCCGTTCTCTTCAATCGCCTTTCCAGAATAGGTGGGAATAGCCCGAGGCTATTTTCCACGAACCAGCCAATCATGTGGTGGGCTCTGAAACCTGAGACGGAAGAAGCTTTATTAAATAGGTCTTTACAAGGGCTCTCATCACCGCACGGCTGAGGAGACTTCAATGGGGTGAGGACTCAGGGGCTATGGAGAAAATGCTCTCATTGTCGGAGTAGTTCATCGACGTGGCGTTTTCGATGTTTTTGCTATAGAAATGGCTGTAAACATTTTGAGCATTTTCAAGCTTCTTCACAAGCCCTATGTTTTCGGCCTCAAGCTCCTTTATCCTGGCCTCCTTCGCCCTCAGGTCTTCCTTCATCCTCTTCGTCTTCTCTTCCATTCCCTTCACCTTCTTCTTGAGATCCTCGATCTCGGACTTGTACTTTTTGTTGCTCACCCGAAGATCTTTTGATGCTTCTTCATTTCCATCCATCGCACTCTTCATCTGTGCTATCTCCTCGCTGTATTTCCTTATTATTTCATTTGCCGTGTTTACCTCCTCTCGGAGAGTCTTGCTTTCATCCTCTATCTTCTGAGCCCTCTCAATCAGACCAGAGTTCTTTACATCCTGCAACCTGAGCTTGTCTAGTTCATATTGCAGCCTACCGTTCTCCTTCTCCAAGTCATAGGCCTTACTGCTCAGCTTGTCAACCTCTGCCCTCCAGGTATCTCCCTTCTCATTCAGGACCTCGTTCTCTTTGTACAGCTTATCTATCTTCTTCTGTGCCACCATTGTCTCTTCCTCTAAGTACCTGATCCTGTCCCTTAGCTCCTTTTCCCCACTCCTGCACTTATCCCGCAGCATCCCGTTTTCCTTAATGAGCTTCACATTTTCAGACTCCATCCTGCTTATCATATCCCCCAGGTACATCTTGTAATGTGTCTCGTCCGGCTTCGAGAACTTCAGCTCCAGCCTGACTATGTTTCTGAATTCGTCCTTCTCAACAAACAGAAACTTGTTTGTTTCCTTTGAAAATAGTCCTCTTAGCTTCCCGCCCTGCAGGCTGTGGAACATCTTCACCAGAACCGATATAAACCTCTCATAGTCAACAATAATGTCTTGCTCCCTTTTCATCACATAGAAGTCGCTTGGAGACATGGTGCTGAAGTAGAATGTAAAAATGTCCCTTGTGTCTATGAGCCTGATCTCGATCTTGTCATCAGACCGCACGATATCGCACTTCATTTGCCATGGAATATCTTCGCTTGGACAGGATATAGGAATCTTCCCTGTGAAAATCGATTCCCTCATTTCAGGGCTGAATTGGGCGTCCAACAATATAAATCCTCTTGGTCTATAAGACTGTCTGCCCAGCCATTGCTCGATACCCCATGGTTAACATCAAAAAGATACACAGTCTGCAGGATATTGCTGCTGCAGTGTCATGCCTTGGAATCAGCATGCCGCAAATAGTAGCCATAGGATCCCAAAGCAGTGGAAAGAGCAGTGTGCTTGAGCAGATAGTAGGAAGGGAAATCTTGCCGCGTGGCACAAACTTGGTGACAAGGTGCCCGGTCATTCTGCATCTTAGGAGATGCAGAGATAAGGCCGAGAGCGTGGTATTCGATCATGTCGCAGATCCGGTCTGGGACTTCACTGCGGTAAGCTCGATCATCACAAAGAGAATGGAGGAAATATGCGGGCTCAATAAGGGAATCAGCAGCAGGCCGATAACTGCATTTGTCAATATAAAGGACACATTGGAGATGACGCTAGTCGATCTCCCAGGCCTTATAAAGGTTCCCATCGGGGAGCAGCCCGAAGACATTGAGATGCAGATCGAGAACATGGTTCTTGGCTATGCAGCGAAAGAGTCCTCGATAATTCTGGCGCTTATAAATGCAAATGCAGATATAGCAACAAACGAGGCATTGAAAATAGCAAGGAAAGCAGATCCTCAGCTGAAAAGAACCCTGGGAGTTGTCACAAAGATCGACTTGATGGATTCCGGGACAGACTGCATGAGCATTCTCCTCAACAAAAGCCCGAGGCTGAGTCTTGGGTATGTCGGTGTAATAAACAAGGGACAGCAGGACATTGCTAAAGGTGTCTCTGTAAGAGAAGCTATCCTTAGGGAGACTGCATACTTCAAGGAAAGCCCTGTGTACAGCCAGATATATCCAAACATAGGATCTAGCTATCTGGTGAAGAGACTGAATGAGATATTCTACAAGATGGCGATGGAGTCAATTCCGGGAATCAAGATGGCAGTAAGAAACCAGCTGAATGATAAGGCAAAACGGCTCCGTGAGATAGGGTCTGGCAGCACCATGAAAAACGAGCGCTCTCTTGTGATGGCGTACCACCAAACGGTTCTGGGGATATTCAAGCACACCAAGTCCGGAAATGGGATATTCGTCAGGAGCTCTTCAAGCTTTTTGAGTGGGTTTAAGGAGATATTCAAAAAAGATGGATTTTCAGCTAGTTTTGAAGGCTTGCCTTCCAGGCTGAATAGATCCTCGTATCTATTCATATCCGAGGCTGTCTTCTATGACGTGGTGCGAGAAAACATAGGGACGATGACAGAGATATATTTGGAAAAGATCGATTCCGTTGTGAAGCTGCTCGTTGACGAGATCTGGTCTATATCAAGCACAAGGTTTGGAGCACTTTGCAAAAGGCTTAACAGTGTGGTCTGTGAGCATGTGGACAAGCAGAGAGATAGACTGGTCGACGGCATACGCGTTTATTCGTCGATCCAGTCGTCATACATCAATGTAGACCATCCGGACTTTGATAGAGGGAGGGCATTGGCCCTGATTCTGCGAAAAGCACCAAAGAGCGAGTCTGGGATTCTGGGGATGTTCAATTCCAGGGAGATATCGTTTGCCGACAAGGCTCTTGAAGCTGGGTTGATAAGAGAGCTGGCAGCGTCGTATCTTGAAATTGTAAACAAAGAAATGAGGAACTACGTTTTCAAAGCAGCTTACCACCACTTGTGCGAGTACATGGACTCAAAGCTTCCCGGGATGCTTTCAGAACTGCAGATTGAGGACTCGATATTAGCAGAATGCCCTGAAATCACTCACGAAAGAACCATCCTTGGCAGGGATGTGGAAATACTGAAGAATGCACTCTACACCCTGGGAACCCTTTGATTTTCCGGCAAATGGTATGAAAGAGCCGTGCTTGCTAGAATCGGAATGTCTTGGATATGATCTCCTCAACTTCCCTTTTAGATTTCTCAAGGGAATGGCTATTGTCGATGACATAGTCACATCTATCCTTAATTGAATCAAATTTTTCGTACAGCCTCATCCGCCCCTCCAGCTCCTTCTTGTTTTCACTCCCCATCCTCTTTTTCAACCTTTCGTAGGCAATGTTCTTGTCACAGTAGATGTATATAATGACAAAGTTTGGGCAATTCTTCCGGCAGTACAGAACGCCATCGTACTCCAAATCCAGTATAACAGTCTTCGAGGGGTTCCTCAGCTGAGCTGCTGCTGTTCCATAGTAGTTACCGTTGTACTGGATATACTCAAGCAGCTCCTGCCTCTCTACCATCGACTCAAATTCTTCTGTTGTTACAAAGAAGTAATCTTTCCCATTCACCTCTCCATTTCTAGGTGCCCTGGTCGTGTGGGACACCGAAAACTCGAACGGAAACTTCGACAGGACGTGGCTTATAATGGTAGACTTCCCAGATCCGCTAGGCCCAGTAAGCACTAGGTGAACACCGTCAATCATGGGCATAAAAATAAGGAGGACAAAGTAGGTGTCCCAGGTTACGCGTTGCAGAAAACAACTAATCCATTTATTCGTAGAGCCCATCATCGTTGATGTCATTTTTCTTGTCGAACTTTCTTACATCAACTTTCATCGACCTTGCAAACGCCTCGTACCGCTCGACCTCCTTCTCAGACACACTGCGTCTTGCAGTCTTCAAGGATTGAACTAGATGATCGGGACGAAGGTAGGGAACGGGGTCCTCGAGATCCATCATCTCAGAGCCCTTTTTCTTCTGCTCAAGCTCATACTCGATCGTTTCTCTTATCGCCAGTTTGCACGCCCTCTGGCATATCTCCGAAAGATCGGCCCCAGAGAACTTGTCCGTGGCCTCTGCAAGCTGTCGAAGATCGATCTCAGGAGAGAGGGGTGTCTTCTTGAGTGTGGCCTGCAGGATGGATACTCTGCTGTCGAGATCGGGCAGTGGGATGTAAACCAGCTGGTCAAGCCTTCCTGGCCTCATCAAAGCACTATCCAACTGGTCAGGCCTGTTTGTTGCCCCGATCACAAACACATTCTTCTTCTGGTTTATCCCATCCATCTCAGATAGCAGCTGGTTCAGCATTCTATCAGTGGCCCCACTACTCCCATCATTCCCAGACCTTGCCTTGGCAATCGAATCTATCTCATCAAAGAACAGAACGCAAGGTGCTGCCCCCCTTGCCCGTGCAAACAGGTCTCTGATGTTCGACTCAGACTCTCCAACCCACATCGAAAGGAGCTCCGGGCCCTTTATGGATATGAAGTTGGCCTTGCATTCCGTAGCAACAGCCTTGGCAAGAAGTGTCTTACCACATCCCGGAGGCCCGTAGAACAAGACACCCTTAGCAGGCGTCATTCCAAACTTTATGAACTTCTCAGGATACTCCACAGGATACTGCACAGTTTCCCTCAGCTCCTGCTTAACCTGCTCAAGCCCCCCGATATCCGACCACTTGACATTTGGAGATTGGATAACTGTTTCCCTAAGAGAACTTGGGTCCGTGTGCTCGATTGCATACCTGAAGTTCTCACTGTTAACTTTCAGCGAGGCTAGGACCTTGGCATCAATCTTCTCGCTGTCTAGATCTATCTGCGGAAGCTTTTCTCTGATCTGCTGTAGTGCCGCTTCACTGCATAGCGATGCCAGGTCACTCCCAGTAAACCCATGCAGCTCCTTGTTTATCGCCACCAGGTCCACATCCTCCGACATCTTCATGTTCTTGGTGTGGATCCTCAAAATCTCAAGCCTTCCGGTCTCATCGGGAACCCCAATCTCAATCTCCCTGTCGAATCTCCCATATCTCCTGAGTGCAGGGTCAATGGAGTTGGGCCTGTTCGTGGCCCCGAGAACTATCACGTTGCTCCTTGCCTTCATCCCGTCCATGAGGGTCAACAGCTGGCTCACAATCCTTCTTTCAACTTCACCTTGGGATTTCTCTCTTTTAGGTGCAAGCGCGTCAATCTCGTCAATGAAGATTATTGCAGGGGAGTTCTTCTCTGCCTCTTCAAAGGCCTTTCTTAGGTTCGACTCGCTCTCGCCCGCCATCTTCGACATGATTTCAGGCCCGTTAATCAAAAACAGAAAGGCCCCAGTCTCGTTTGCTATCGCCCTTGCTATCAAGGTCTTTCCTGTTCCAGGAGGTCCGTACAGCAGAATCCCCTTCGGCGGCTTCACCCCTATCTTTGAGTATAGCTGGGAGTGCCTCAGCGGAAGCTCAACCAGCTCCCTGATCTTCGCCATCTGTGCCCTGCATCCTCCAACATCGTCATATCCGACCATGTTGAACTCCTTTTCAACCTCCTCCCTTGAAATCGTCTCGTCGCAGTATACAGAGGTTGTCGACGTCACAGACCCATGCTTAATCTCCATGTCCTGTGCATCTATCATCTTGGTAACCTTGAACTCAACCCTCCCAAGCCCAGAGGTGACTCCGTAAATCGACCCCGTCGTAAGGGGCATGAAGTTGAAATCCAGAAACGGCCTGACAAACTCGTCGAAAATGTTTCCCCTGATATTCTCAACCGTATCCTTTATCGGAAGGAAGTTAAGCTTGCTAACCACCGGAATGTCCTTGTCCACTCTGTATAGCTTCACAGTGTCCGTGATCCTTATCCTCAGGTTGAATCTTCCGTCCCTAACAATTGCAATGTGCCTGGGGGGGACGCTTTCGAGCGCAACCGTGCTGAAGATCAGCTCCGCCTTTTTCTTTCCCAGTATCCTGACATAGTCAGACTCAAAGAGCTCCAGCTCGTTGAGGGTTGTGGGGTGAAGGCCCACCTGGTATGTCCGGAGCTTACTGCAGTCCTTGTCGCAGACTATAAGCGTATTCTTTGTCTTCGACTCAAGAATGGCTGTCGAAAAGTCCTTCTCGTTTGCAGCAGCTGCCATTTGGGGCTGTCTTTGTTTTTGTTTTTAGCCTAGCATTTTTGTAAACAAGCCGCCAATATCAGTGGGTCTTTGCTACATCTCCTGTGCAGAAGCACTGCTGAAAAGGCGATCAACCGGTCGGGAGGTCATTTGGGCCAGAATGACTTTCATACTGCCGTCCAGAGATGCCTTTCTGCCAATGGGTCATAATGTACGACAGACTCTACCCCGAAGGATGGGATGGTATTCAAGCTTTTTGGCATTCTCAACTCTGGTCGTCCTGCTTTTGGGATACATTCTTCTGGGCAAGCCTGCAAAGTATATACTGTATCTACCTCTCAACGCCATCTCATTCATCATCTACTTTAGAATTAGAAGTTCTGTTGTAAGAAAGCGCCTGGGCATAGCCACAAATGTGCTCATCAGGCTTGTGAAGTTTGGTGCCGGAGCCCTTCTGATGTGCACAACAGTACTACTGACATCAGCTAAGTACAGCCATGGGCCCTTGGTTTTGGGAGTTCTCCTCCTTCTGATGGATCTGGTAAGAGCATACTTCTACGAGTTATCGAAGAGGAGCTTTGAAAAGAAGATACTTACAGGAAACTTCATGGACATTCTCAGGCTGGAGAAGTACGTCATATATTCTGTAGAAGGCCCCCATGCAGTGGATCTAAAGAAAAACCTGTCTGTTGACGAATACTTCAACAGAGGGCGGCCGAGGCCGATTGATGTCAACAGTCTTTTTGATTTATGGAACGACCAAAATCCTTATGAAGAGCATGTTTCCGATAGTGAGGTCACCGAGGACAGCATCGAACCAAGGAAGAAGGTGGGGAGGCGCAGGGTCTGGATCAACCCTGAAACATACAGATTTACCAGCGAAAAGGGGAGACCAGCCAGAGACCTCCACAAGATACAGAAAGTAGTCCTTACTCCCGAGGAGAAGAGAAGGGAAAAGACGTACATCATGGATCCGTCTGAGACGATGCCTAGTCCAGGCCACGAGCCAAGCGTCTCCTGGGAAAACATCGACGGTGAGGAATGGAAGTTTCTGGAGATAGATAAGGGAAGAGCTAAGAAAATGCCGGCAAAGCCTGGGCTGATAACGGCCGAGTCTCTTCGGGTGCACTTTGGTGAGGAGCACGCAAGAGAGGCATATTCATTGATTGCCTTCAAAAGAGGAGAAGGGATCAACTATGACGTGTTCAGGGAAAACGGCAGGCAGATCAATGGAGAAAGAGACAATCTGTACAGAACGATTATGGACAACAAAAAGCTCTTGAACGTCATCTGGTTTATCCTGGCTCTTCTCGAAAGCATCGTCGGGTATCTGGTAATTATCATGTACTTCAAGGTCCAGCCGCTGCTGCTGGAGCTGATCTTTCCAATGGTAATAGTCCCCGCTCTTCCGATAATCAAGATGACGGTGGAGTCGTTTCTGTTTATCATATATACCCATCCATACGATCCAGGCGACAGGGTTCATGTGGACGGAGAAAACATGGTGGTCCGAAGGATCTCGCTGTTCAGCACCGTTCTTGAGTGTTGGGACGGAGTGGAGATAATAATACCAAACCTGGTTATAAGAGAAAAGGCGATCCTGAACATAAGGAGATCAAAGCTACAGCAATGGAAGCTCTCGATACTGATATCGTCGAAGACGTCTGAGAGGAAGATCGAGCTGCTGAGGGAAGCAATCAAAAGATTTGTAAAAAGCGACAGGTCCTATGTCACTGCGAGCCTGAACATCTCGGAGATAGTCGACTGCAACCATTTGAAGCTGACTGTGATCGTAAAGCACTCCATAAACTTCCAAAGTGGGTTTTTCATGTGGACAGGGCATACCAAGTTTGTTAACATGCTGTTGGCAATTATGTGCAAGCTCGACATTAGATTTATCCCGCTCAGCAAAGAGATTATGAATCTGAAACCTATCTATGGGGATACCCACCACAGAAAGTGATTAGAGCGCGGGGCGTGAGAGGTCAGAAACATCGATCTGAAACCAAATCTAATATGTTGCGACAGGACTATTCCGATTTGTCGATTCTAGGTTATCAAGGTGTTTGAAAGAAAATAAAAGCCATTGAAACAAACCCTGAATGGAAGAGCTTTCAACAACCAGCAACAGGAGGGAGAAACTGTCGAAGCCTCTTCTACCCGAGGACATTCCAAGAATGGTTACTGGGCCCCAGCTTAAGATCCCTGAGAGGAGTGTCGAGGAGTTCCAGGACATTTTGGACATGGAGCCGAAGGAAGGGCTTTTTTTTTACATAAGGATTCCAGGGCTGATTTTCGTCGGGTCTGTCGCAGGATATATAATAGGAAAGACAGGCCTCAGTGTTGTCAACCTGTTCTTTGTTGGATATGTGATTTTCTTTGTCTACAATCGGAAGATTGAGAGGTTTACCAGAAGCCTCAAATCATTGGTATACCACAGCGCAAGGCAGGAGAAGGCCAGGAACAACGGAGAAACTGTTGAATGGCTGAACTACATTGTTAAGAAGTTCTGGGAGGTTGGAGAGCCCGTTATATCTGCACAGGTGTACCAGCAGGTCAACAACGAGCTTCTCAAGGTTACGCCACCCTTTCTCAACGGGTTAAGGCTGACGGAGTTTACTCTTGGAAGTCGCTCACCGTTTATAGAGGGGATATCATACATCAGCATGGACGGAAACACCCTCGCAATTGAGATAGATGTTGCGTTTGTACCGTTGGAGATAAGCAGGGATGTGGTCAATTATCTGGAGAACGACAGCAAGAACTGGAACTCGAAGATCCAGCTATCTGCCAGGGTTGGGACAAGAAATGGAATAGGAATCAATCTCCCGATTCTTGTCAAGGAGCTGTTTTTCAAGGGGAGAGTCAGGGTTGTTGCAAATTTGTTCTCCAAGAACGTGTTCATCAAAGACGTGGAGGTGTGCCTGATGGACAGCCCTGAGTTTGACTTCACCCTTGTTCCGCTGAAGATGGTGGACATAATGGACGTTCCTGGGCTCAGCAGATGGATAAGGGGCATAATCAACTCAACCTTAGCAACGACTATTGTCAACCCAAGCTCGATCACAATTGATGTTGACCATATTTCGAAGGACAAGGGAAAAACAATTGGTGTTGTGTGTCTCCAGATACTTAGCCTCGAGAACGAGGACGAGGAAAGGCTGACTGTTGAGATTGATATAGACGGCAGGGTTGAATATCAGACCAGATATGGAGGAGGAAAGGAGATAGTCTACAACGAGCACTTCTACATTCCCATTGAGAATGTCGACTCAAGGATTGGGTTGTCTCTGAGAAGCGAGTCAAGAAAAACCAGAAGAAGAAACGGGTCGATATTTCTGAAAAACCTCCCGCTGGACAGGATTGAGGAATCTGTAAAGAACGAGCTGTACGAGCCCAAAAGAACCTTCTTCAACAAAGCAAGGCTGGTTAAGGACGAGCAGACGTATTCCTTCATAAACACAAACCTGCAGTTCTATCCCATACAGAAGGAAAGAAGCAATAGTGGCATAGTGAAGATGGCCTTGATAGGCATTGAGGATCTCCGGGGAAACAAGGCGTCGAAGGCATATACATATTCGACGTTCTGCACGGTAATTGTGTCGCCCATCAACCGGGAGGAGGCTAGCATTCCAACAGGCTTTATTGAGAATACAGTCAGTGTGACGGCAATGATGGTGAGTGGAATCATCAACACAACTGGGAGTGTCATCACAAATATTATTCCTGGGCTTGAGACAACGACTACAAGGCTTCTCCCTTCATCAAAGAACACTTTCTATGTGTTTGAGTCGAAGAGAATATTTGGGACCAACTCTCCGATCTACAACGAAAGCTTCACGTTCTTCTGCAGAGACATCCAGGCTGACGTTGTATCGATATGCGTAATGAACGACAAAACCAATGAGGTGATAGGAAGGGTGTCTATTCCTGTAAGAGACATCCACTTCAACAAGAAGGAGAAGTATAAGCTCAACGATGCCCACAGTGGCAGGATGGAGCTTTCGTTTACAATTGATTATGTGGACATGGTTGACAAGGTAACTAGATTTATAAACTACGAGAGGATGTTAAAGATTTCTGTCGACTCGATGAATGAAAAGGGGGTGTACTATGCAATATTTGAGACAAGCACTGACTGCTTCAGGATGGAGACATTCACATCTGCCCTGCCGATAAAAAGGACGGTTTATGTTCCTGTCCAGGCGCAGGACACCTTGAAGTTTCGGCTGTACAAGGAAACGATAAACGGCGATGTGTTTATCGGAGAGGACAGAATAAGCTGCAGGCCCTGTGATGGGCTCAGAAAGGAGGCCTTTCTACTTGACGAGCAGATAAGCCTGACGCTTAGCATTGAGGAGGAGGCTCTCCGGGATTATTCGGGAGCGCCTGAGGACAAGGGCAATGTCAAGGTAATCCAGGCGAAGTTCGGAAGGTTCTATGGACACAGCCAGGAAATGTTTTTTGAGTTTAGTAACAAGTACGGGATGATCGGAGCCTCTGGATTCACCAGGAGTGGAAAGCTCAATGATACATTCACATTTATTTCTGGGTGCGAGGAGATATATGCTGTTGTGAAGAGCGGCAACCAAATGACCAACTCGACGCTGGGCCAATGTGTAGTTCCCAAGAGAGCCTTGAATGAAAGGGTCGTGCTGAATGAGCACGGATTGTCTGTTGACATGGAGGTGAAGATTCAGGGGTGCTCATACAAGCCAACTTCGATGCTGAAGGCCGGATATCTTGAGGTGTACATAAAAAATGGAAGCAATATCCGGTCAGTAACACAGAACCCGATCGACACATACTGCAAGATCCTGGTCAATGAGACCAAGGTATACACTACCAAGCCTGTACGCAGGAACAGCCATCCAGTCTTCAATGAGTCGTTTATTATGGAGATAGACAAGACAAAAGACATATTTGGAGTACAGATATGTGACTACAATGTCTCTGAGAGGAATGCACTTCTGTACTACACGGAGTTTTCACTACACAATCTATCCGAGGGATTCAGCGAGATGGAGTTTGGCCTCTTCGATGGAAAGACTTTCCAGTCGGTCGACTCCACGATCAGAATTGGATTCAACTTCTGCGCAGACCATAAGAGCTTGAAGATCAGGAAGAGGGGAATTCTGAGTGATTTCTTTGGATTCTGAGCTTTTTAGATTTCATTAAAACACAGGCAGAAACATGCTCTACCTACTTTTCTTTGCAAAGGCTGTTGAGGTCATCGAACCTCATTTTTTTATCTTTAAAGATGCCCAGCATCGCATCTATGTAGCTTTCCTTGAAGGAAAGCCCGTAGCTCTTGAGGATTGCCTCCACATCATTCTTATCTATGTGTCCCTTCTGGTCTCTGTCCCAGGAGTTGAAGACATCCAGATTTCCTGTCCTTTTAAGCACCAGGGAGTCAAGAATGGAGTTGAAGTCGTCTCTTGTCACGATGTTTCCAAGGGACTGCGTCAGCTGGGATACTTGCTGGGAACTCACATCAAGAAACACAATCTCTATGAACTGCTTCAGATCTTCGAGAGTCATCTCATTTCCATGGGTTACCATGTCGTATATCCTGTCTGACTCATTTCTTTCCAACATGTGGGCTCTGGAGCGTGGACCAAGAAAACACAATTGGACTGTAGCTCGTGAGATTGATGTTTGTTGTTTTGTGACGGCAATCAAGTTGAATCTGATATATTAAGGATATATATGAGGAGAAATCCCATGAAATGACAACTTTGGAATGAGCATATCCAGCCTCGAAAACAACCTAATGAATGCTATATATGGAAAAAGAACAGGCGTTCCTTCGATTTCTAAATATAAATAAGGTATAAACACGAGGCTCAATGGTTAGAAGGAGCTTGTACTTTTTGGCTGTCATGGGAGTTGTGAGGAGTAGCAGTGGCCTCTACATACCCAGTGTTGTTTTACAGGAGTTGGGGATTGCATCCTCTCAGGGATGTCTTATGATTGCAGAGACCAATAATGGAAACTTTGGGATTGTAAGTAGTGGATTAGAAAACCCGGTGTACATCACAGAGAGCCCGCAGGGGCACCGCGAGGTCAGCTGGCAGCCTGTAAGAGGAGAAGATAGAGCAGTTCCAATCTATGCACCCAGTGCAGAAGAAGTAAGAGAGAGCATTTCCTCGGTAAGAGGAAGTGAGCCAGGCCAGTACATTGCACCTCAACCAACAGGATTTGTTCCTGCCTCTACTCCTGTGTTTGGAACTATCGAAAGCGCATCTACGGCAGGAGCAGCTGTGCCTGTAGAAGGAGTGTTTGTAGCATCTACAGAAAACCCCGCCAGCACGGGGTCCTCCTCTACATCCACATGCCCACCCAAGGGCACAGCCGGTACCACCGATAACAAGGGAAAAGCCGGTGGTGCTGCTGCAGATGACAAGAGCAAGAGTTCTTCCTCCTCTTCCTCGAAGAAGAAGAAGAAGGGAGCCAAGAGTCTTGTGGCACTTGGAGCAGTTGCAACTACGGCTCTGTTCTCAATTGTGATGTAAATAAATTTTCAAGCATCAATTCTAGCGTTCCGGCTCTAGTAATAGACATTCCTGTGATTCTCTTGTCCTCTTGGGGTTCCAAGCTAAAATCCCCCTCGTAATAACCCCGATAAAAATGCCTTCCGAAGCAAAGTATACATGGGATCAGGAGCTTAACGAGATCAATATTCAGTTTCCAGTAACTGGAGACGCCGATAGCAGCGCCATAAAGATCAGAATTGTGGGGAAGAAGATTTGTGTAAAGAACCAGGGCGAGATAGTCATCGATGGAGAGCTTCTGCACGAAGTGGATGTCTCGAGCCTGTGGTGGGTGATTAACGGAGACGTGGTTGATGTGAATGTAACAAAGAAGAGAAATGAATGGTGGGACAGCCTGCTGGTGGGATCTGAGTCTGTCGATGTCCAGAAGCTGGCTGAAAACAAGCATGCTGACATGAGTATGCTAGATGCTGAGGCCAGAGAGGTTGTGGAGAAGATGATGCACAACACAAGTGGGAAGGACTCTGAATAAACCATGTGATCAAAGTTTCTGTGGGACTATTTATGCCCATCTTTTTCAGGTCTGGGAAAATATTTCAAAAAATAAACAGAGAGGGGCTATGACGGCAAAGGAGATCAGGAAGATGATGGAGAAGGAAACATCAAGGGTAAAGAGCCTTAGCTTCCACCCAAGCAAGCCTGTGATAATTTCTGGGCACCACAGTGGGTCTATAAGGGCGTGGGACTATCAAATGAATGTCTGCATCCATGAATTTCTCGAGCACGATGGATCTGTCAGGGCTGTCTTATTTCATCCGCGGGGAGACTTCTTTGTGAGTGGAGGAGACGATAAGATCATAAGGGTGTGGAGCTACAGCGAAAGAAGAGTTACAAACAGGCTTAAGGGCCATGATGATTTTGTCCGGTCGCTGGACTTCCATCCAACAAAGCCATGGATCCTCAGTGCATCCGACGATCAGACAATAATGGTATGGAACATGTTGACGGGGAAGCTTCTTGCAACAGCCAGAGGGCATTGCCACTATGTCATGGCGGCCAGGTTTCTGGGGGAGGAGTCGATTGTGAGCGGCTCGCTGGATCAGTCTATAAGGGTCTGGGACTGTAAAGGATTGAAGGAAGGAAGCAAGAAGAACTCGTTGCTGCCCGACATAGTTATAAAACAGATTGTCGATGGGCATGATAGGGGAATCAATGCAATAGCAGTCCGGGGTGAGGTTTTTGTCAGTGGAGGAGATGATAGGGACATCAAGTGCTGGGAGTGGTCTGAAACTTCAGTGTGGGAAAAAGAGGTGATGTATAACCACCAGGGGCCTGTGACCGGGCTTTTGTGTGATGGGAACCATGTTCTAAGCTCTGGAGAGGATGGACTGTTTTCGATATACAACATGGAGAGTAGGAAGTCTGTTGAGTGTCGCACGGAAGGAAGATATTGGTGCGTAGCTAGCAGAGGGAATTTATACGCGGCAGGGCATGATTCAGGATTTGAGGTGTATCTCTACTCTGAGCCCAAGATTGTCTGTGTAAATGACGGGGGGCTTTTCTATCTGAAGGACTCTAGAATCTACTTCAATGACTTACGAACCGAGAAGATGGTTTACAATGCAAAGAAAGGCGTGGTTTCGATCTGTGCTAAAAAGGAGTACTTGCTTGTTCAATATGTTGATAAGTTTGATGTTGTTAAGGATGGAAAGGTTGTTTTGAAGGAGCCAGGGGAGGGGCTTCTATTTGAAAGTTCAAGCGGCGATGTGGAGCTGATTACAAAGAATGAGGGTGGGGTTTACAGAGGTGAGATAGATTCAAAAGGTAGAAGTCTCCTTTCCTGTTCGAAGGGAAAGATGTTTAAGGGAAATGACGAGTTCTTTTTCCTGGTCAGCGGAAGGAGCATTACAATGTGCTTCGTCGAGGGGGAGGAAAAAACGTTTAGTATTCCATTTAGCCCGTCCAAGACGGCTTGCTCCGACAATAGAATATCGTTTATTGGGAGAAACGACATCTTGATCTACGATCTGGACCTGAATGTTGTAAACAGCATCAGCGAGATAGTCTCTATTATTGATGGGTTTTTCCATGAAGACATTTTTATCTATGCAACCTACAGGCACCTTAGATATGCATTTGAGGATTCCGGGGTGCTGAAGAGTGTTGACAAGAAGATTGTTCCATTTGCTCTTGAGGAGGGAAAGGTGATTTATTTTCTGTCTGACGATGGAATCGAGTGTGCCGATGTGGATTTTGCAGAGGTAAGGTTCAAGAAGGCTGTTATGATGGAAGAGGACATTGTTCCTCTGATTGAGGAAGGAATGATGCCAGGGCTCGCGCCCCTCTCGTATCTTGTCAAGCAGAAAAAAGGAGCATTGGCTCTTCCATACATCAAGGATAGTAGGCAGCGGTTCGAGCTTTGCCTCAGCGATCTGAGACTGGATGAGTGTATGGAGTACTGCATGAAGGGGGGAGATGCAGACATGAACAGAAGACTCGGCGAGGCGGCTATAAGAGAGTGTAGGGTAGATATAGCAGAGAAATGCCTTGAAAACATCAAGGAATGGAATATGCTGTTTATGCTCTATGTGTGTTCGCGAAGCGACGAGAAGATCAGGAAGCTTGCTGATAAGGTAGATGCAACTACAAAGAATATGATTATGATGTACCTAGAAGACTTGGATTATTTCAGAAAGATCGGGGTTATTGGGGAATACGGAGATAAGGATTGGAAGAGGAAGCTAGCATCCGGCGATCAGGAATCGAAGTACGGGGAGGAAGAGAGTAAAGACTTTCCGTCAACAAGTACAGCCGTTCTTGACTCTCTTGAATACCAAACATCTAGTTCGGATGGGGTTTCATGGGGAAATGGGTATGATAATAAGAGCCATGTCTGTCTAGAGGACGAAGCATGTCTGGACTTGGTTGGCACGAAGGAGACACATGATGGTAAAATCTTTCCCGTTGATCGGAGATCTTTGGATGGAAGTAACTGTTACGAAAGCAGCGAGGATGTGAATAAAATAATGGAGAAGGGACTGTCGTTGACTACAGAAGGAAAGTTTGGCAAGGCAATTGAGGCTTTCCGGGCAGGAATTGTGAAGATTGCAATCTACATCAGAGACAACAACGCAAGTGAAGCCTTTCTAGACGAGAGAAAGAAGATCGGATCGTATCTTTCTGGGCTTGTTGTTGAGAGAATAAGAAGGAAAACAGAATCTCCTCTAAAGAACATTATGATGGCAAAATACTTTTCCGACCTCCCTCTCGAGAGAGAACATCATATTTTGGCTTCGTCTACAGCAGTCATGGTGTTCAGAAAGAACGGGAATCTTAAGCAAGCAAAGGAATTGGCCATGTCTCTTAAGAGCGATGGCAAGTGCAGCAAAGCTATTGAGAAAGCTGCTGAAGAGAAGGATCCAGAGGATAGGTATGAACTTCCTAAAGGTGTGTTTTGCCACGATGTTCTCGAGATAAGACCCAATGCCAAGACTTGCCTACTATGCTTCGTCAATAGCTCTAATGGCAATACATGTACAAGCTGTAAGGTTGGTGTCCTCAAAGAACAATAAAATACTGTGCTATTCTACATCCCTGCTGACTTTATTAAATGAGCTTCCAAAATTCAGATTCCCTTAGACATCCCTCGGGGATTATGAATAACAAAGAGAAACTACCACTAAGCGGAGATCCTCGCGGAATCCTGGGGCTTCCTCAAGAGCTGGTTCCAAAGATCATGGGCCATTTGAGTGTAAAGCACATAAAAAGGCTGATGAAGTGCAACTCGCTTCTTTATAGAAGGCTGAGAAATGACTTTTCGCTGTGGAGATGCTTCACATCTGGAAGGTATCCATGCATTGCTGGGTACATCAGTGAGATTAAGAATAGATACACATTGATGAAGAACATATCCCGATCTAGGAACGAAAGAAGCGTCGACTTTGAGACCAACCAGTCGGACATCACGTTTATGCAGATTGATAAGGACAAGGTGGCATGCTCCTCAGATGACCAGACCATAAAGATATTTGGAATGGACGGAAGGCTCATAAGAACGTTTGTTGGGCATAAGGGAGGCGTGTGGACCTTCATGTTCAACGACAAGTACCTTGTAAGCGGAAGCACAGATAAGACAGCCCGGATTTGGGATTTGTGGACAGGGTGCACTCTCTGCGTTCTTATTGGGCATAAGTCTGTTGTCAGGTCCCTGAAGATCTACGATGATTACATAGCAACTGGAAGCAGAGATGCTGAGATAAGGATTTGGAATTTCAGGGGAACGTGTCTCAACGTGCTGAAGGGGCATACGATGAGCGTCAGGTGCATGGATATGGGAGAGAGCTATCTTGTGAGCGGGTCTTATGACGGAAGTGTTGCCCTGTGGGATTACAGAAGGGGAAAGCTCCTGAGATACCTAAAGCCGCACTCTCTCAGGGTGTATTCTGTCTCACTCTCGTCAAGTTATGTTGCATCTGGAAGCCTAGACTCCAGTGTCCATGTCTCTACCCTTGATGGAAAGTTACAGTGCTCGTACAGGATCCACCGCTCATTAGTAATTTGGCTCAAGTTTGTTGGCAGCGGTCGTTTCCTGCTTAGTTCTGGAGCGGACGGGATTTTATGCAAGTGGGATGTTTTGGAAAACGCTCTTGTATACAAAATAGAGGAAAGTGGGCACATAACGGCCCAGGCGGTGATTGAGGATCTGCTGATAGTCGGGACCAAGAGAGAGGTAAAGATATACAATCTGAGTGATGGAAGCTTCATTAGGACACTTTTCTCCACATCGTCTCTAATAAGCAAGGTTGAAGTGTCCGGAAGATGCATATCCATAGGATACTACTCTGACTCTGGCGCTTGCAGATTGGTAGTGTTTAACTATTAGAAGACGGGAGCTGGTACAAGACAGAGCGCAATTGCCAGCCCTTATAAATGCTCCACAAGCAGACACCTGAGGATGTCATCACAAGGCAGTTGTACCACAAGCTTGCTGACGAAACACTGACGGACCTCTCGGAACAGCTGGACAAGGAATTGGACGGCGGATATGCAGACTACAAAGACGGTAATCTTCAAATTAAGATTGATAATGTTGGCGAGTACATGTTTAACAAGCAGCCAGCATCAATGCAGATATGGGCTTCATCTCCAATAACAGGACCCAGAAAGTTTGATATATGTAGAAGGCATGAATGGATTGATTTGAAGAGTAACACCTCATTCAGCAGATACATTGAAGAAGAGCTAAGGAGAATGCGAAGCAAAATGGCTGGAAAACACAAAAAGTAGGACAGGCATCCTTCAAGACGATGCTTATTAAAGTAGAAATCTTTTATTCCACAAAGCCTTTAATCTTCTAACCTCTTCAACCTCAATACCCCTTACATGTGCTCAGGAGCTTTTCCTTTTCCTCGATTGTTCTCATTGTAACGTAATATGCCCTTCCTGTCTTCAACGCAGAATAGAGTTCACAGGAGATATCTCCAAGAACATAGCAGGACTTGTGCACAACCATCTTACAATCTTTACATTCGAATCCTTGATTGACAAGCCCATATAAAACCTCATTACAGAAATCACAGAGAACTCCCTGGGGTACTGTTTTAGGGGCAAACAGATGGTTATTAAACTCATAAATCCTGATGGGATCCTCAGGGATGTTCTCGACCATCGTACTTTTTCTGCACCTTTCAATCTCCGCCTTCAGCTGGCTTATTTTTCTGTTCGATCCTTCAAGCTGCATGTTTGCCTCTTCAAGTGTTTTGCCTTGAAGTAGAGCTCTGATCTTTTCTATTCCTTCTTTGATCGCCATTTCTGTATTGAGATCCTCCTCCAGAGACTTTAGGCTTCTTCGTCCAGATGAGCTCACACTCTTGACTTCCTCATTCATAAAGACAATCTTCAGGGTCATCGATATCTTCTTCTGAGGAAGGTGATGAAGCTCGTTTGGCCTCAGCTCCCCAACATAGACGTTAGAGATGTAGTGGGCTTCGTCTCCAACCCACAAGCGATCCTCCTCTACTTTTACAACCGTAGGCTCTCCATTGGTGAGATGGCATGAAAAGGACTGCTTGACGGCTACTCTATGGACCTTTGACTTTTCTCTTTTCAGAAAATTCAGCTCCTCCTCCACACTCTTTCTGAAAAGTATCTCCTGATTAAGTTTTTGCTCGTACTCCTTAATCTCTGCTGCCTTTAGCCTAAGCTGTCTTTTCAGACCGTCCAGTCCTCCAGACTTAAGCTTTTCTGTAAGGCTCTTGTTCTCAGATTCAATCATTGCCTTTATCCCAAGAATCTCGTGGTACTTCTCTTTATAAACCTCAGCTTCAGACCTCAATCCTTTGTTCTCCGTGCTTAACCTGCTCATGGATTCCTGGAGATCACTAAGGATGTCTGCCATCTCCTCTGCTTCTTTCCTGACCTCATAGATCGGCATGGAAAGATCCTTAAACAAAACACCTCTTTTCCCTAGATCCTCAATAGACATATCCAGTCCCGCTGTCTCCGCGGACTTCCTTTCTGCAATGGAATACTCTTCTGAAAGAAAAGCCTTGCTATTCACCTCCTCGGTTATGTTCTTTAGCCACTTCCTGTATCTCTGAAGCTCGGCCTTAGCCACCTCTAACTCCTCTTTTTCAACCAACAGTTGTGTCAGCACTTCCTTGAGCTCTTTCTGATACCTCTGGGCTTCGTCTCTGGAGATCTCTAGCTTTACTCTGGTACTTTCAAGTTCTGCATTCATGTCCGCCAATTCCTGGTTCTGCAAGTCAATAGACTCCTTGTTCTCAGAAATCTTAACTAAAAGATCCTCGAGAATCTGCCTATTCTCCTTGATCATGGAATCAACCCTGTCACTCGTAGGGGCCGCCTTCCCCTCAATCATGCTGCTGAACCTGGATACAAATTCTGGGTCAAACGTAAATCCTACAAATGGCATGTAGTTTCCCTTCACATTCAGCTTCCTCTTCTCGGCATCAAACTGGGTGTCAACAAAATGGGACGTGTCAGAGTCTCCATTGACCTCAGGAACAAAGGGAGGTTTGAGCTCCTTGAGTCTACTCCAATCAACTCCTTCAAAAAAGGCATGGCTCTTGATCTCCTCAATCCTCATCCTCCTGTCCTTTGCTGCTATTAGGCCCTCAATCAGGCTTGTGAGCTCTGGAGATACCTTGAAAGGAAATCCAAACTCAACCCTTGTTATTCTTCGATACGTTTCCATCAGAGTGTCTGAGTAAAACGGCGTGGTTCCATAAATCATCTCGTAGATTATGACACCAAGCGTCCAGAAGTCAACATCCTCTCCATACTCGCATTCTTCGTTCACCGAGCACAAGACATCCGGAGAGACATAGTCAGGAGTCCCAACCGTAATGGATGATCTCGCCTTTCCATCCTTCATTTTAATGCAGCTGCCAAAGTCCGCTAGCTTTACATGTCCATCAATTCCGATGAGCACGTTGTCTGGCTTCAGATCCCTGTGTATCCATCCCAGCTTATGGAGCTCATCAAGTGCAGCAACAATCTCTGCAGCATAGAATCTTACCCAGTCCTCCTCTAGAACATCCTCCTTCGATAGTAACCCCATAAAGTCTCCTCCAGGAATGAAGTCCATCAGATAATAAAGGTACTCCTCATCCTGCATCGTCATGTGGGCACACACAAGCCACTCACTCCCAATGCAGTCAACCATGGCCTCTTTCTCCGCCATGAACAGAGCAGTGTGCGGCTGCTTAAGGACTAGCTCCTTGGAAACTCTCTTCATAGCATAGATCTTTTCTCTCCTTACAAGAAAAACCTCGCCATACCCACCTTTGGCCACATTCTTGACAATCTCGTAGTCGGAAGGCTTGGTCTTTGCTTCGACAACCTCCTTGAGCCTATCGACAGGTACATTGATTCTTTTCTCGGATATCTCGTGATAAACGGCTTCCAGGCAATCTCCAATTATGTTTATCCTCTCCCTCTCCATAAGGACTTTTATTTTTAATGTTTTTACAGAGGAGAAGATCTAATGATCTCAGAAGTTGGCTGGGAAAGCAATCACATTTCACTCGCATAACTACTAATGCTCAAGCACCCAGAAGTCCTTGTAACCCATAAGATCGTGCAGAATGGGACTGCTTGCTTCTGTGGGGCAGGAAGTGTAGATGCCTTGGGTTTCTAAGCTGAGCTTGTACCGCCGAACTTTGAAGCATGCCCTGATGCTAAGCTGATCTCTGCAGCCTCAAGCTCATCTAAGATCGGTATCATCTTGTATTCTGAATCAAACAAGCATTTCCTTGGCGTTGTTTTGTGGGTTACAAAATCGGTACGCAGCCCTGGTCCCTAAAATGGCATCAGGCGAGAATTTGGCGCCGCGGGACGCAAAGGTCATTTCTGTGATTCTTAGATCCTTGGGAATAGAGGAGTGCGAGCCGAAGGTGATCATACAGCTATTGGAGTTTGCGTACAGATACACCACAGACGTTCTAGAGGATGCATTGTTGTTTGCAAAACATACAGGCAGAACACATATTACCACAAGTGACGTCAAACTTGCTCTGCAAACGAAGGTAGGAAGGCACTTTGTTCCTCCTCCTCCAAGGCAGTACCTGTCGGAGATATCTACAATGGTGAACTCAAAGCCGTTAACAATCCCAGACGGAGAAAACCTTATCAGAGTTCCTCCCTCATCCTCGGCACTATTAAATCTCGACTACGAAGTCCTCAGAAAAGACAGCGACAAGAAAAGGAGGATTTACTAGGAGTCACATGAAGATACGCTAATTAAATCTCCCATAAGTCGTAGAGCGCCCTTGGGCATATTTGGTTTTATTCCATAAACAGATTATATAAGGCCTCCTTTGCAGGCCTCTGGGCATCTTCAAGCAGACTGATATACGCCTCAACTACAGGTCTATCTATCCTGAAAACCAAACCATCCTCTTCAACATTCCTAAATACAAATATCAGCTTGTTAATTTCATCCTCTTGGAGTTTGTCAAGTACTTGCAGCTTCTGCTGTGCCCTTGGATCCCCTTTTAAGTAGATCTCCAGTATCTTTGTCCTCTCTTCAAAAGCCCTATCTATCTTTTCCTTGAACGGGCCGTCCCTTCGCTCCAGACAGCTGTAAAGAAAATCTACTACTAGGGACTTCTTTTCTGTAAACGACTTCAGATGCATCCTGGATATAAGCTCTTCAGACGGAGCAAGGAGCCTTGGAATCATTCTATTAATCAGTTCAGATATGTTTGGAACATTCAGTTTCTTGATCAAATCCACCAGAATTCCGGGAGCAAACACCGATCCTCCGATGCTGAGGCTTATTCTGGAGTCAAGCACAAGCGATTTCGGAATTTCGGCCCTATCGCTATAGAACTCAGCCGTCTCTCTTCTGATCGCTTTATGTATTCCGTCATCCTCGTGCTTGGAATTTATAAGTCTTTCCATCATTCGAAGGTATTCTTCATCCTTGTCTTCATAGTGCAGCCTTGGGAGCTTTCCATTGGTTCTAGAGATAAGTGCCTTGTACTTCTCCATAGACAGCTCCTTCCCTATCATCGATTTATCGCTGTTGAAATACTGGTTCCGCAGTTCTAGGGCATTCCTTAGCTTTTCTTCGGTGTAGTCAGACTTTTCCAGACAGCTGTTGAACCGGTTGAAGGCCGAAGGATCCTCAAACAGAAGTTCCTTCGCAACAAATACGGTTTTCCTAATGAATTCCTCCAACAGCTCCCTACTGAACTGATTCATCTCTGAAATGAACACCATCGAGTCTATAGATATGAAGCCTTCATAGAGAATCTCTCGATTCAGGTTTGTTGAAGTGCCTAGATAGGCACCACCATGCTCACGGGTGTCCGTCCTTACTTTGTTTCCGGAGTCATGTGCAACTAGTGCATTAAGAAAGAACTTCAAAAAGTCCATTGTTTTACTATTTTAGTTTCTTAAATGGCAGGCGTTTCAAGTCGTATCTGTTTGGAGAGGATATTTAATGTTGGCTATTTGTACATCGGGATTCCAGACCAGACTGCTTTTCTATACTCCGTATACTCGGACGATATGGAGATCATCTCTCTTTCGCGTTCTTTTATTCTTGGGAAAATCCTGTTGTTCACAAACCAAAGAAATGCGGCAAGAGAAATAAAGCAAGAAAGATATGTGCAGCAGGACGCCCAATATAATATCAGCGCCGAGTACAATGGATGTCTAGCGTATTTGTATGGACCGCTTCTTTGTATCTTTTTCCCTTCAACCTTGTTGTCTGCTACATATCTTAGAGTGAAGCAGAAAAGCGTAATAGAGAAGGTCAGCCCACACGCTGCAATGGCCTTAAAGACTCGGGTCCCAAGACGCCCTGCTGACCTCGAGATAAGAAGACTTTCGAGAAACAGGGATCCAAAAAGAAGGATGGAATCATTGTGTTTGAGAATCTTCATGCCAAAGTCAATGTTTCTAGCCTTTTCCCTGGAGTACACAAACACCAGAAGCGATATGGATGAAACAATATGGAGTAGCGGATAGCACCCAGTGCGAGAAATTCCTGCCATGAACAAGGATCCAAGAGCAAAGTAAAACGATGGACACTCCATTTAGGGGCTTTATCTGTCTTGCTCTTTCTAAGTACAAAGGAACACAGAGGATCTTATGTAGAAGGCTTATCAACGAGCACCCTGGTAGACTCTCCAGCCTCTGCTGAGGAGTCATACGATGGCCCGTGGGAGATGCGGGGCTTATCACGTAGAAAAACATTCCCTTGGATAATGGCTAGGAATTTTAACAACAGGAAAAGACTGAAGTCAACAGAAACGGCAGAGCTGGGAAAAATCCTGTACATGTGCCAAGGACAGCTTGTGATAAAACTGGCTGCAAAGGACATTCCATATCCAAATTCTCCTGTCCTAGATGCATCCTCAAAAATAATAGGAAAGGTAGACGAAATCCTGGGGAGAATAGACGATGTGCATGTGACCATCAAACCGGATGACCAATGCAGTATTAGCAAAGAAGGAGAAACGCTGTTCTCTTATGCAGACAAATTCATCCCAAAAAAGAGGTTTCTGCCAAGGGAGGAAACTGAAAAGAAGAAAGAAGAAATGGACCGCATCAAGCCCAAGCCTAAGAAAGATCAGGCTTCCAAGGGCAATAGGCCAAGAGCATTTGGGGGAAAGCAAAGAGGATCTGACAGGAAACCTGATAGGAAATGGGGCGTTATACAAAGTAACTGGAGCAAAGGTGGAAGGAAGGCCGAGTCTAGAAAAGATCACGGGAGCAAGAGACCTGATGCTAATAGGGTCAAGCCCAGAAATTAAGACGCGCTTAGGCAGCAGGCGGGAAGTGATTACGAAGAGTTTATTTTTTCGTTGCTATACTTACTGGTTATTTCAAGCATCTTCGACTCGTAGTACTTTCTCTTCTCTATCAGCTTCTGCCTCAACTCCACAATAGTCCTTTCGTCCTCCTTGATTTTCTTCTGTATTTCCTTTGTCAATCTTCTGTCGTCCTCCCCAAGAGCCCCGGGCTTGCTGGCTATGGACAACCCTATTTCGCGAGTTTTGTATTCATCATAGAATACCTCCGTTGTTTCCACAAGCCTTATGAGGTTTTTTGCTATTAGAGAGTCAACCAGGAAATAAAAGTCGTTACTTTCCACCTTCTCGGGAAACATCGTTCCCCATGGATACTCTCTGTTGTGCCCGCTACTATCCCCGGAGTTTACATTCTTTGCGATGATAAAGAAAGGAGACTCGGTCCTGGAGATCTTTTCCTTCTCAAGTATGTCCAGACGGAAAACATCGATGTTTTCCATCGACAAGACCTCTACGATTCTGTTTCTGCACTCTTCCCTTTCAGAGTCGCTTAAAAGATCGCTTTTCCCGACAACAGGAATCAGATTACAGATCTTTGATATTTCCTTCATCGTCCTTATATCCACTAGGCTTACGTGCGATGGATTGGGCTCCAGGAAATAGAGACAGATATGTATTCTTTTGTCCTTTATCAGCGATCTGACGTTTTTTCTCTCCTGGTCTAGGTAGTCCCTGAAGTTGTCCTGTATCAGCTCGACAATGGGGTCCCAGCACCCTTCGTTGCAGACGCCATCGCCTACGCCATCTACCTCGGTTACTGTGACTCGTGTTTGGAAGTCATTCTCCATGACGAAGAACTTGGATATCTGAATGTTGATAAGCGAGTTCCTGTGGAAGTATTTACTCTCCGGATCGTCAACAATGTCTTCGTCAAGTGCCCTAACAGTCTCATTGCTGTGGTGGCCATCCTCGGGTTTCAAGAAGGGGTCTGAGGATAAAATGGAGTCTCCAAGCATCTGGTTGATGAAAGACGACTTGCCCAAGCCGTTTGAGCCAACCGTCATTATGTTGAAGTCTATCCCGGCTTTGCAGAAGCTTCGGTATTTTACATTTGGAAGATTCGAGACTCCTATGCCCTTCTGCGCCATGTAAACAAACAATCATGCCCTGTTTATAACATAGCACTGTAAACAATGGATAATTCCAGAACATCTGAAACGGAATGGCTTTAAATGTGTGTTATTCTTTACCGGGATGGACGAGAAGCTTAAGGAGATGGCAGATGCAAGTAGCTTTGCAGAAAAAGAGCTAGAATCAATTCTCGGAGAAATAACCTTACAGAATGAGAAGCTTGTAGATATTCAACGCAAAATAGGAATCACGCGAGCCCATCTTCTGAAGAACTCGAGACTGGTTGGGGAGATGCTCAGAATTACAAAGCCCAAGCTGGCCATTGGGATAATAGTTCTCTCCATAATATTTATTGCCATTATATACGTTAAGCTTGTGTTTCCCAGCTAGAATAAACATACCGCATTGTTTTGGAAGAAATATTTTTATTTTGTTGCAGTTTACTTTTCCACGGGCCTTTGGATGGAGCCAGCTGACTGGAGTAACTTGGAGTTCTTTTTCAAGGATAGATTGGTGGAAGATTTCACAACAGTAGAAGAGGAACTTCGGAAAATAAGGGAGTGCAGATCCAGAAGGAGTAAAAGAGCCTCTGAATCAATGGTTTTCTGCATAGTTGTGAAGAGTCAGAAGAGATACAAAGGAATGTACATCCGGGCGATCCTAAATGGACTTGCATTAGGAACAGAGCCTAGCGCAGAAATACGCCCAGAAAGCTTTCTAGTAGGGGAGTGTAGCAGAAATGCAAGCCATGACGGAGTGTTTTTTGTCAAGATTGAGATATGGAGCCTTGAAGGAATGGTTTCCGAGGAGACCTTCAGGATTACGAGTCTGGATGTGTTTTCGAAGAAGCTAGGTTTCCTCAGGCTAATTCACAAAGGCGTCCAGGAGGAGATTGAAGTAGAGATCCATTGCGTTCAGACGGACGGGAGTGGGAGCCAAGCTTACGATGATATGAAGGCAATAGGGCATCGCGGATGTGGGGAAAATAGATTGACTACGACGAACCTGATGGAGAACACCATTTCCTCATTTCTAGAGGCATACAGAAGAGGAGCGAAGTGGGTGGAAATGGATGTGCAACTCACGAAAGACGAAGTTCCTGTAGTGTTTCACGACTTTGGAATACAAACAGGTGGGTCGTATGCAGGGATAAATGAGGTCACACTTGAGGAGTTTCTCAGTCTTGTAGGGAATCCAGATGAGAAGGAGCACCACCTCCCCTGCACACTTTCAAAGCTTCTAGACCAAATTGGTAATGAGCATGGAATCAATATAGAGATAAAGTATCCTCTTCCATCTGAAGAGAGGGAGCATGGGCTTCGAGGCCTGATCCCGGCAGAAAAGGTCGTTGAGAGAATCGTAGAAACGGTTCAGAGAAGTGGAAGGCAAAAAGTAATCTTTTCGTCATTCCATCCGTATGTTCTCCTGTTACTGAAACTGAGGCTTCCTAGCTCCAACATTTATATGCTGACAGAGGCAAACAATAATAAGGAAAATCCATATACGGGCACCTTGTACGATGCCTTGTACTTCTCCGCAAAGCTGGGGCTGGATGGTGTCGTCCTGGATTGGAACTGCATATCTGCAAGTCCAATACACATTGTTAAAGCCTTTGAGTCGTTTGATCTCAAAACGATTGTATATGGTTCTGGAGTCAATAATAGGGATGTCATACACATTCTGAACGAGGCTGGAGTCCATGGAATAATACTGGATAACCTGGATCTGGCTTATACAAATGGCAATGGTATCTACTGAAGACGCTCGATATCCAATGCTGTCTAGAAACATGGACCTCATAAAAAGTCTAATCATTTATTTGCTTCACTAAGAAACTCTTCAAGCTCTCGGATTCTGATCTTTGTGTGGTCGAATTCACCCTCCTCATCCTCCTTTCCCTCCCCATCAACTTTTCTGGTATCTCCCCAGCTGAAGTTATCGAAATGCCAGAAGGCATACGTGGGAAGGACAAAGTTCCAGATCGGAATAGACAGTATGTAAACCAAGCACCAAAACACATACTGGATCTCCATCGTAGTAATCAATATCAGTACAGCAGGAAGACCAAAAATGCCGACCAGCATGATCAAAGGAACCCATGCAGGCTCAATCAAGATCGAAACAGCAATCATAACAAATGTAAAAATTATAGCAGCCGGCAACACCAGCGTTCCAAACAGTTCCATCACCACAACAAGCTGCATCGAAAAGCAGAAGGCTCCGCACAGGTTGTTGACCTGGACCAACTCAAACAAGTTGTGTATAGTCGAGTTGATCCATCTTCTCCTTTGACTAAGAAGAACACTGAATTCCCCGGGAACATATGTTTCGCATTTGGCAGCTGGAATAAACACAAGCTTCCTCCTATAGAAAGTCTTCAGCAATAGGGTTGTTAAATACCTATCTTCTCCCAAATGCAAAAGATTCTTTTGGTGCAGAGTCTTTACCTCAAGAACCGAGTAGGCATTTATGATCGCAGGGTTTGCCAGAATGGGAAGGCAGAGGCTCTTTTCCAAAGACGAGCTCAGAATGGACTTCATGCTGCTAAATCTCGGTACACTTGCTCGAGACTTTGACGGCCCCGACAACAGCTGTCCTTGTTGGTTCGTAACTATCTTTATTCTATACATGCAGAAGCACCCCGGAAGACACGTAACACCACCAAACACAGACTCAAATGCTTTGCTAAGATGGTGACTGATATAGTATTCAAAAACTTGTATCATGGTAACCCAGCTCTCAAACTTATTCAGGATCATCGTCTCTCCACACATCCCTATAACCTTCTGGTCCGTTTCAAATACATTCACCATAATCGAAAGAGCATCAGGCTTAACTATCGTGTCTGCATCAACCATCAGTATACATTCAAAGTCCTCCGGCTCAATGTGAGGCATTAAAAATTTCATCTTTTGGTAGATCTCAAAATCCAGCTCCGTCATTCTGTCTCCATAAATTAACTTCGAAAAAAACGACATCAAGATTACCTGGCTATCTCTCTTTCCTCTGTTTCCAGCTTTGAATGTCTCCGAGGGATTTCCACACTTATTGATTACAAGAATCCTTGTCTTATAATTCTCAACTTCACTGGAGTCTGCCTGCCTTCCAAAGCAAGGCCAGCATCTGTATCGCCTACTCTTTTTCTCCTCCCTCACATGATAGTATCCCGCATGCACTTTGGCTCGGTTATAGCGCTTGGTTC
The DNA here is from genome assembly GCF_000091225.2 of Encephalitozoon cuniculi GB-M1. Taxonomy (NCBI): domain Eukaryota; kingdom Fungi; phylum Microsporidia; family Unikaryonidae; genus Encephalitozoon; species Encephalitozoon cuniculi. The sequence continues at coordinate 170,956 of NC_003242.2, forward strand.
CATGGGTAAGAGATATGTAACCCTTGGGCTCTGCCCTTCTGTCCACATCAGACAGACCCAAAACTATATCCGGAGTGCTCATGCTATTCCCAGACCCAGTTATATTTCCATCACAGATCACTACAATCAACTTGTAGTCGTATCCATAATCCTGCTTGCAAAGACTGTCCAGAGTGTTTTTTATCCCGTCTTTGCCTTCACTATAGCATGTTACTAGCAATATGCAGGGCGTTATCTTTGGGCTGGGTTTCGGCCTTCTCTTCGCATACCAGGAGTAGAAAAATCCCAGTAAGAACTTTGTAATAATCAGCCCAAAAATCGAAATGGTTGTGATCCAGAACATCGTATCCGCAAGAAGACACCCAGGTGTCTTTGTGGCAACCTTCCCAGCATAAAACATGTCCTCATAGCACCTCCATTCATCCGTGTCGAAATCAGGTTTTCCCTCTGTTCCAGCATACTTCCGATTGAACTCTTCAAACAAAGGCTCTGTGCAATATGATGGGTCGTAAACCTTGTTGCCAACAACTATCATCCCTTTACTCATTATATCCCCCCAATCCCAGTAGATATCGTTTATTCTCTCCAAATCATCAATGTCTTCATCTCCACTAGGGAGCTGTCTTCCAAACGCAAGCTTACATGCACCGCTTTTCTTTTCAAATGCATATGTGTGGTTTTCCCCAAAAGCATATTCATCATCCGTATAGTAGATCCCGCCATTTGCTATAACAGTATTTCCATCGAATGCATCTCTCTTGAGTCTCGATGCAACATATTGATTACTTCCCTTACAAATAATGGTGTTCATTCCATAGGTCGTAAAGCCCAGTATAATCCAGCAGAAAAATATACAGATGCACAGAGCCACCTTTTCTCTCCATGCATGCTGGACCTCTGGCGTTGTCATTCCAAAACACCTCAGCATAAAATTTGGAATAAGGCAGGTTAGAAATATAGTGACCCTATACCACCATCCTTTCCTCTCAGACCTACTTTTTGGAGGCCTCTGAAGCCTTGTTCTGGACGGATTCCTTAGTATTTCTCCCTGAGATAGCATTTGTTTGGGTAAGATAGATCCCAATATAAACCATTTTAATTAATCAAGGCATGGGGTGACTTCGGGAAGACATCAGGAAGTAGGAGGCTGAGTTGACATACAGCTCGTAGAGAATGTCAAACATATCGAGGTCCTGTGTGTCGCTCTCAAAAAACTCAAACACAGGGTATCTCCGGTTGCCTCTCCACACCACCCCTGTCTTCTCAACAGAGGCAAGAGAAAGATCCACCCTCTTCGTCAGCGTCCTGTTCGACACAAACTCGTTCTCGTTCAGCTCAATGTGCACCCGGTATCCATATCCGTCAAGGTACTCGGCCACCAGAGACCTCATCCACTGTGTGCTGGTCCGGTCGCACCCGTCCCGAGGAAGTATCCCGCGCGCAGCATCAAACCCGGCAAGCGCACGCCCCCAGTACATTTCCAGAAGAGCCTCGCTGATAACCGAGTCCCTCCGAAGCAGCAGCGGCCTGATCGCCTTGTGGTGCTCTAGCTTGCACTCAAAGTCCCTTCTTGCAAAGACCAGGTGCTCCTCGTCAATGTCGCGTTGGATCTCGTCCAGGAGCCTGCAAACATCAGATTCCATCGCCCAGGGTCCCAGCCCCGTCCTTTGCGACCCCCGCCGCCCCACGGAAATTCATTCCCTCGAGGCCGTCTTCATCCTCCAGTACATCCCCCGGAGCCCCATCAGCTCGGAGTGGGTCCCAACCTCCTTCACGGTTCCAGAGTCGACAAGAATGACCCTGTCCAGGTGCTCGGTCATCCAGAGGTCGTGGAGCACCATGACAATTGTCTTGCCCCTCATCCCCATCATCAACCCAAACACATCCCTCTCGGTCTCTGCATCCAGCTTCGAGGTTGCCTCGTCGAGCAGCATCAGCGGGGCGTCCTTGAGGAAGCACCTTGCAAGCGAGACCATCTGCATCTCCCCTCCGCTCAGCGCCTTCATCCGAGAGTGCAGCCCCTTCCTCCTGACAACGTCGGACAGCCCGGCATTCTTGCACTCCCGCAGCACCCTGTGGAATCCAGCCCGCGGGCATCCATACATCACGTTGTAGAGAATGCTCTCGTCAAAGAGAAGCCCGTCCTGGAGGATGCACCCAATCGAGCCTCTCACCGCCCTTGGAGATGCACTCCAGAGCTCAGCCCCGTTGACTCGGATGCGGCCCTTGTGTCTGTGGAGCATCAGAATCAGCCTCAGGATGGTGCTCTTCCCGCTCCCAGGCCTCCCGATTATCCCGACACGCTCTCCGCGCATGATCCGGAAGGACACGCCAGAGAGGACGTGTGCCGACCTTGGGTATGCGGCCGACCTTGGGTATGCGAAGCTGACATCGTCAAACTCAACGGCAGCAGCCTCGCCGGGCGGAGAGGAGGGGCACGCAGCCATGCCTTCAGCCGCCGCACCTGCCCCGGGGCCTTGCTCGGCAGCCCTCTCCAGGCCGTCGTGGAGGCAGAGCAGATCCGTGCAGTCCGTCAGCCAGAACCCGAGGTCCCTTGCAATGCCGCCAAGCGTCCACATGGAGGCGTCGATCGAAAGCACAAAGGAGAAGAGCACGCTGAGGTCGCCAACCGTCATCCGCAATGCAGCCATGTCTGCAATGCCCTTGAAGGCAACATGGACAAAGAGCACGCTGAACAGGGCCCTCTGCCCGAGATTGGTCATCCCCACACATCCCTTGTCAGAGAGCTTGAGGGCCCACATCGTCTCCATCTCGCCTGCAAGCCTCGACACCTCAAACTGCTCGCTGCAGCATGCCCTGACAAGGTCGACATTCGAGACACACTCGTGGATCCTCCTGGAGACAGAGTTGTCCGCATTGTTGATCTCCTTTCTGTACCGGGCGCGGATCCTCAGCATCACACAGGTGTATGCTGCATAGGCTGCAGCAGTAAAGAGGATTGGGACCAGGTACTTGGGCCCAAACATTGCATGGACCTCCCGGAACAGAAGAGCAAGCCTGAAGAGTGCGGGGGTGGCAACGGTGAGTGTCTTCACAAGAACCTTGGAGATCTTCCTGTTTCCCCTCTCCACAATCCGGTTGAGCTCTGTCGGCTTTATCTCGCAGGAGTGTGCGGCGTGCATTGTAAGATCGAGGATGCGGGAGGTGGATGCCTGGACGACCCTATTTGTCACTGCCGAAAAGAGGATGGCCTTTGACTCTGTGAATGCAGAGGAGAGCGTTCTGAGCACGAGGAAGGCTGCTGCATCGCCGTAGATGGAAGACACATTTGCACTGCCCATGCCTTTAATGTCCTTGAGGCCGTTGATGATCAGCCCTCGCCTCTTGATCGACATCACATCAAACCACTTCCCGAGGACGATACACGCAGCAACAACCGCCATGAGTGCCGCCTCGAGGAAGGACACAGGCCTTGCCATGGAGGCCAGCCTCCTGCAAACCGTCCAGCGGTCCATTCGCCTCATTGTCTTTGGTGCAAGGCAGGGGCAGCCTTTAAATGCCTGGCATTTGGTAGGAGGGAAAAGCCGTTTAATAAATCATTCGTAGATGGGATATGCCTCTGCCAGGGCACACACTCTTCTTCTCAGCACTAAAACCTGCTCGCTGCCCATGACCCGGGCATCGGACGTCACTCTGTGGAGATCGGCCTTCGACATCTTCCTGCCGCCCGTCATCTCCCTGCAGAGCTTGACTACCCCGCCGATTATGTCTCCAACCTCCCTCATCTCCTCGGGGCCAAATCCCCTGGCAGTGACTGCATATGTGCCCACACGTATTCCAGACGGGCTCAGCGGGCTGGAGTTTCCGACAATGGCGTTTCTGTTCAGGCTGATGCCCAGGGCATCGCACATGTGCTCCACAGCCGCCCCGTCGACACCCGTGCTCCGGAGATCCACAAGGAGCATGTGGTTGTCCGTTCCCCCCGTCAGGATGTCAAGGCCCAGAGACTGCAAGCGGCTGCACAGCTCCCTCGAGTTCTCCACCACGCGCCTTGTGTACTCCGCAAACTCGGGAGTTCCTGCATGGAGAAGTGCAGAGGCAATCCCTGCAATCGTGTGGTTGTGGGGGCCTCCCTGCAGCATCGGAAACACGGCAAAGTTGATCCGGGCATCCAGATCCACAGTCTCCCCATTCTTTGTCACGGCCCTCCTGTAGAAGATGAGCGCCCCTCGAGGTCCCCGGAGCCCCTTCTGCGTTGTCGTCATGACAATGTCGCAGTGCTCGAACGGGCTGTTCATCAGCCCAGACGCAACCAGCGGCGAGATGTGCGAGATGTCTGCAAACAGAAAGGCACCGTTCCTGCCGGCTATCGACTGCAGCCTCTTGTAGTCGATGTCTCTGGAGTATGCGCTGTATCCGCAGATCAGGATGTGCGGCAGAAAGTCCGTGAAGGTCTTCTCGAGGCCCTCGTAGTCGATGAGGCCGTTGCTCCCCACTGTGTATGGCCTTGAGTCGAAGTAGACGCTTGAGGCAGATATCTTCCTGGTCTTCGTCTTGTATCCATGGGTCAGGTGTCCTCCAGACGGCAGGTCAAGGCCCATGATCCTCCCGCCCGGAGGGACAACGGCCGTGTAGATTGCAAAGTTGGCTGGGCTCCCCGAGTATGGCTGGACATTGACGCCCCAGACGTCAGGATCCAGCCCGAAGAGCTCGAGAGCCCTCTTCTGGCAGAGGAGCTCGATCCTGTCGACCCAGTGCGTCCCCCCGTAGTATCGCTCTCCCACCCTGCCTTCTGAATACTTGTTGGTGAGGACAGACCCACAGGCCTCCATCGCGCTCTGATGCGCATAGTTCTCGCTTGCTATCAGGTTTATTGTCTTCTTCTGCCTCTCGACCTCTCCGCAGATCAGGGCATGGAGCTCGGGGTCTGCCATCTCCAGCGGGCCTGTCCAGAAGCCCTTTTCTCTTGCATCTGTCATGCCTCCTCCCCTCCAGAAGATTAAATATCTTGGAGGGAACCGTCGGGTCCTCAAGCACTCATGTTCATCTTGATTGCAGGGTGCGGGTCGTATCCCACAAGCTCGAAGTCCTCGTACTGGAAGTGCTCCGGCTCTGTTCTCGGCCCCTTTGGGCTGACAAAGAGCTTTGGAAATGCTCTCGGGGGTCTCTGGATCTGCTGCCGAAGAGAGTCGACGTGGTCCAGATACACGTGGGCGTCGCCCAGAAAGTGAACAAACTCCCCGGGCTGCAGGCCTGTCAGATGCGCCACGAGTATTGTGAGCAGCGAGTACGAGGCAATGTTGAAGGGAACGCCCAGGCCCATGTCTCCAGACCTCTGGTACATTGCACAGCTGAGCTTCCCGTCCGTCACGTTGAACTGGAAGAGCACGTGGCACGGGGGAAGGGCCATGCTCCCGAGGTCTGTGGGGTTCCATGCACTCACAACAATCCTCCTGCTGGCGGGGTTGGCCCTGATTGCTGCGATGGCGCTCGCGATCTGGTCGACCCCCTTGCCCTCGTAGCTCGAGGCCGATGTCTCGTACCGGGCGCCGAAGTGCCTCCACTGGAAGCCGTATATCGGGCCGAGGTCGCCCTCCTCCCTGTCTATCCCCACGGACTGCAGGAACTGCTTGGCCCCGTTCTTTTCCCAGATCCGGACTCCTTTCTTCTCAAGGACCTTCGAGTCTGTCTCGCCTCTCAGGAAGAACAGGAGCTCCTCGACAACGCCTCTGTAGAAGACCCTCCTTGTCGTCAGCAGCGGGAAGGTGTTGTCTTCGAGGGAAAACCTCATTGTTGCTCCGAAGACGGACAGCGTTCCCGTGCCTGTCCTGTCCATCCTTCTGGCGCCGTTTTCCAGTATGTGCTTCACCAGGTCAAGATACTGGTGCTCTGGGTGGCGCGGGTCCTGGGGCATTTGGCAGGCATGGGCAGGGGTTATATATGGCAGGTCTAGCGGGTCTCCGGTTTAGTGTAGAGAAACATCTTGAAGGAGGTCCCGTTCTCTGTAAAGGTGGCCGTCTCGGGGCTGTAGAAGGCACTCGCGAGTGTGCGGTCTATGAGCCTGGAGACGTCCCGGGTGATGTCTCGCTTTTCGTAGGATGCCCAGTCGATGTGGGGGAAGAACACGTCGCACTCGGGAGACTCGAAGACCTCGGTGGCAAATATAAGGTGGGGCCTGCCGCTCTCGAGTGCAAGGCTGTAGACGTCGCGCCCTCCGATCACAAATGTCATGGACGACGGCGGGAGGGGCAGGGAGTCGAGGGCCTCGAAGGTCTGGATGAAGAAGGTGTTTTCTGTGCTTCTGGCAGGGCCTCTCGACAGGACGACGTTGATGCGGTTGGCAAGGGGCCTGAACCTGGAGGGGATGGAGTCCCACGTCCTCCTGCCCATGACAACGGCATTGGATGCAGACGGGGCAAGGGCGATGCGGTCTGGGGAGATGAGCGGGATGCTCTGGGAGAGTGTCCTGAACCAGGCCATGTCAGCAGCCAGGGGCCGTGGCCATGGAAGGGCATTGGCATTTCCTATTCCGCGGTGGCTAGCAAGGGCAACGACCAATGCAAGCATGGGGAAATTATTTATTATGAATAGTATTGTGAAAAAACAAAGGGATGAGGTGGATTAAAGTAATGGCAGGGCTTCTGCCCATGATTGGAAGTAAGGGTGCCGACGAGAAGGACTCGTCGCAGCAAAGAAGGCTGAGCAGGGTTGTTGTTCCCGAGCACTATGATCTGCATGTGAAGATCCTTGATGCAGGGTTCTGCGGGTCTGTGGGGATCCGGGTGATGATTTCGCAGGATGTTTCCGAGATAGTTCTGAATGCCAAGGAGCTTGAGATACGGGATGCAGGGATTGTTGTTGAGGGCGCACGGATTCCGGGGCGTGTGGTTGTCGGGGAGGCGGAGAAGGAGTTGGAGGTTGTGCGGATTGTGTTTCCGTCCTCTCTGCGTGCAGGGCCTGGATATCTTACGATGGAGTTTTGTGGAGACTATAGCAATGGGCTTGTGGGGCTGTACAAGAGCGGAGGGCCGAAGGAGGTGTACAGCACACACTTTGAGCCGACTGATGCACGGCGGGCGTTTCCGTGCTTTGACCAGCCCGATATGAAGGCGACGTTCAAGATTTCGATTGACGCGGGGTCGAAGTTTACTGTGCTGGCGAACACACAGGCGATTCCGTCTCTCCGGGAGGAGTATGGAGACAGGAAGATCGAGTACTTTGAGGAGACGTGCAAGATGTCGACGTATCTTGTTGCATTTGTGGTTGGCGAGCTTTCGTACATTGAGGACTGGAGCAAGGACGGGGTGCGCCTCCGTGTGTACGGGGACAGCTCTGAGGTTGAGTGGGGACGGTATGGGCTTGAGGTTGGGAAGAGGTGCCTGGAGTATTTTTCGGAGTACTTTGGGGTTGGATATGAGTTTCCTCGTGCGGGGTCTGCGAAGATTGACATGGTTGGGATCCCGAACTTTAGCAGCGGGGCGATGGAGAACTGGGGGCTGATCACGTTCCGAAGGGAGAGCCTTCTGTATGTGCCTGGGAAGAGCAATGTGGAGGACATGAAGAATGTGGCAGGGACGGTGTGCCACGAGCTTGGGCACATGTGGTTTGGGAATCTTGTGACGATGTCGTGGTGGGACGACCTGTGGCTGAACGAGGGGTTTGCGACGTGGGTGTCGTTCAAGGGGATGGAGAACATCGGATCTGTTGTTTCATGGGACGTGTGGGGGGAGTTTGTGCTGTGGAATGTGGTGCGCGGGATGGTCGACGACGGGCTTGGGAAGAGCCACCAGATCCGGATGAATGTGACGGATCCCGGGGAGATTGGGGAGATTTTCGACAGCATCAGCTACTGCAAGGGAGCGAGTGTTATCCGGATGATTGAGAGGTATGTCGGCGAGTCTGTGTTTATGCTTGGGATCCGGCGGTACATCAAGGAGCACATGTATGGGAACGGGAATGCAATGAGCCTGTGGAAGGCGATTGGGGAGGAGTATGGAGAGGACATTTCTGAGATGGTTGAGGGATGGATTTCGCAGGCAGGGTATCCTGTTGTGTCTGTGCAGGACTGCGGGTCGTCTCTTGTTCTGTCGCAGAGCAGATACTCGATGCTAGGGAAGAGTGATGACAGCCTGTGGACGATTCCTGTTGTGGTATCGTGGGAAGGAAAGGGGCAGGAGAGGATTGAGCTTAGGGGACGGGAGACGACTGTTCGGAAGAGGAGCAGTGTGTACAAGGTGAATGCCGAGTACGGGGGGTTCTACAGGGTTCTGTATGACTCTGCCGGGCTATCTGGGCTTGAGTCTCGGATTGATTCCCTGAGTGTGGTTGACAGGGTGAATGTTATTGAGGATGTGTTTGGGCTAGGGTTTGGGCTGTATGGGGGTCTTGAGCATGGGCTTCGGCGGATATCTGAGTACTATTCTGACTCGTACCATGTTGCTCGGAGCGGGATTGAGAAGTTGCTTCGGTTGAGGAGTGTGTTCTACGACGACGCAGAGATTGTGTCTCTGATTGACAAGAAGGTCAGGAAGATGATTTTGCCCTGTGTTGGGAGGATTGATGTGTTTGATATTGGGACGTCTGTTGAGAGTGTCAGCATGAACAAGTATGTGCTGTCTGTGGGGGTTGAGGTGGGAATCCGGGAAGCGGTTGAGAAGGTCCAGGAGCTGTGGAGGCGGCATGTGGAGGCAGGAGAGGAGCTTGGAGAGCTCCGGTGGATTGTGTACAAGGCAGTTGTCGACGAGAATCTTGGATACATGATGGACAAGTACAAGAACGGGGATACGCCTGGGATGCGGCGGGAGGTCATGAACGGATTCAGCGGGATAAAGAGGGAGGAGAACTTTCTTGATGTGGTTGGGAATCTCTCTCAGTTCAGTGTTGAGGATATTGGAGTGGTGATAGGGAGCATCAGCAGGGGAGGAGCGTTCCGGGACGCGATGGTCGAGTATGTTGTGTCGCATGGGGAGGAGCTGTACCTGATGGTGCACAAGAATGCGATGCTGTACAACATGATTATCATGTCGCTGCGGCATGTGAGCGGGGATTTGATTGTGGAGAAGGTCGAAAGGTTTCTTTCTGGGATCAAGCACTCTGGAAGCAACCTGAGCATTGAGAAGGTGCGGAACGAGATCCAGTGGAGAAGGAGGATGCGGGGGATAAGAGAGGAGGTCCTTCGTGGGCTTCTGCCGGAGGCTGAGAAGTAAACGAAGTATTATTGTGATTTGTTTTGGAAGTATTTAATGGCTTGTGGATTTTGTCCCATTAATGGAGAGGGCCCCTGGGCCTAAGAGCCGCTCTCCACCGGTCTGTGCCTGCCATTTAGTCATCGTTGCTGTTCTCATCGGTGTCGTCACCGCCGAATGTGGAAGAAGTTCTGCTATTACCACTACTACCTCCTCCCAAAATGTTCTTGGTTTCTTTTGCTAGGCTGCCACCTCCACTTCCCCCGGTGGATGATGATCCCAGCTCCATGGCAAGGACGTTTGCAAGTGACGTGAAGCAAAGAAGGAAGAGAGTCTTTAAGTTCATTGTAGGGATGCAGAGGGAGGCTGCTTATGTAGTTGAAGAGTTAAGGAGGAGAGCAAGTTAGAGCAGGAGGCTTACAATATCCCATGGAGGAGGCGCGTCTAATTGGACGGGGGTATTGGACAGGACGTCAGATGCCAAGGGAAAGGGATTGAAGGTGTATGGGGCAAGAGGATCCACTTGTCCCGTTGGGTAAAAGGGGCGTGCCCTGGCGGATGGGTGTTTCTGCAGACTTTTCCCGGCTATTCTTGGGTCGACTCAGTGAGCAGGATCTGGATAGTGGGCAGGTGCAGAGGTAGTTGTAGGATGGTCGGAGGCTGGACGATATAGGCATGGCCTGAGCTCTACTTCCTAATGCTCAGGGCTTTGGAGCCTCGAGTGGCCCTTGTGTTGACTCGGAGGCGCCTTTCCTGGCACAAGATTGCTTTGGGCAGGGCTGTTTTCGGTGGTGCGGAGGTTTCTGTAAGTCTTCCAGAGGGGGCTCTTCGCCTCTTATCACGTTTGGAAGTACAAAAGTATGCACTGGATTGCCTCTGAGGGCAAGGGAATGGAGTGGTGGAAGCTCTGAGGACGACGAGATTGGCGCAGAGGGTGTGTGAGGCTCTCTGGATGATTGCAGGGAAATAGAGATTGGCAGGACATTTGGGATCCAGGTTCTCTGAGATAGTGAATAGATCCTGGCGTGGAAGGGTTTTCTTTGGGTGCGAAAAGGAGCAGGAAGGGGCCTAGCTTATGGGGGCCCCTGGCGAAGCATGACTTTGGCACAAGGGGATTGATTCCATGTATTTTCTGACTGCAGAGTTGTTGCTTGCCGGGGGCGAGATGCCAAGATGCTGAGGCAAGGGGAAGGAATATGTAGAGGAGGTTATCAAGGAGCATCTCCATCGGTATGGTGTTTGGTGGCATAGATACATGTGGCTGGATGCAACGATTGGATTAGGGACTTGATGAACAGGGTTTTGAAGGGGCTTTGATCCTGCTGCTCTGTACGGGGATCTTCTGAGGGGAAGAGGCTGGAGGAGGTGTTGGTGGAGAGAAGAAAGTGAGAAAGGCTGTATAGGGACAGGGGAGGAGAGAGTGTGATCTGCCACCTGATGTTCAGAGCTATGGGCACTGGGAGATGGGAGGGGATGTAGGGTCCTCGTTTGGGAAGGAGGATGGTGTTGATGAGCTAGAAGAGAGGGCAGGAGGGCTCTCTGACATGTCCGGGTTTTCGTATCCTCGGAGCACGCGATGTGAGGTAATGAAGGATGAGAATGAGTTTGAGGTGGCGTGTTGGAATTCCAGGAACACCAGCAAGGTTATTCGGAGCCCTACTGTTCTGGAGAAACTTCGGCGAGCTGGTGGAGCTATAGATAATAAATATATGGGAATAGAAAATGAATTAGAAGGCTTTATTATTTGAGCATTGTGTGTGGGTAGGCTGATATGGAAATGGGATGTGGGTGGTGGTAGTCTGTAGGCAGACATCAAGAAAAGACGGTTCTTTCCCCTCTCTGTTGTAATAAGCGGGGTTTCCTAATGGTTCATGCCAAAGACATCTGGCAGGAACTGGCAAGATTAGGTATCCGATGATAGCATGGTAGAGCTTTAGGGAGAGACGGCTCATAGTTTTCTGGCAGTGGGAGCTGTTGGGTGAGCGTGTCCACTTCTGAGAAGATGTTGGGTAACGATTTGATAGAGCAAGGCAGTGGATTTGGATGGCTATGGATGGCACAGTGGAGTGAGTGCATGGGCAGGGATAACTGAAATAAGCACGGGGAAAGCAGCCACTCTCCGTGGAGAAACAGGCGGAGTTCTGCTTGGATTGAAAGAGTGTTTCTTCGGATGGGATTAGCAGGATAGATATGGAAGAGGCTGCAACGGAATGGAAGTAGGCTCATGGGGCTCTAAGGAGACCGTGAGCATGGCTGTTAGATATGGTTGGGCCGACAGAGATGGAGGTGGTAGTGTCTGCAAGGTGAGTTTGTCCTGTTGTGGAATTGCAGGAGGTGGGTAGCAAATGGATCTGGATGTAGGTAGAGAAGAACGACGGTGCAAGAAGGATAGCCTATTCTTTTTGCACCCATGGCGGTGAATGCGAGGGTAGCACCGATGGAGGTGACGGCGATGCTAGAAACATGAGATTCTGGGGGGAGCAGAGTGTTTTATGGGATGGATCAGCACACTGTGGTCGATGCCCGGTCCTAAGGCAAGGCCATCAATGGTCTCTCCTGGACAGGATGGATAATGGCTGAAGGTGCAAAGAACATAGGTGGGCTGAGGTTGTATTGTTGTTTCCCATTGCGAGCGACTCTCGGTGTCCTGCTATGTGGCACTTGAGAGTGATTCTTGGGTGTTGGCAGTGTTTGTGGAGAGAGGATGGCGTATGTGTAAAGGAGAGCTTGATGGGCCAGGATTGGCGCCTGATTGAGTGCTCAGAGGGTGTTGTGTTCCATGGTTCCAGTGAAGCGTTCTATTTCCTCTTGGGACATATTGTGTGATATTAAATGGTGGTGGCAATATTGTGTAGCGGACTGTGTGAATGGAGTTTTTGGATGAAGGTCCTAAAAGGAGCGGTAAGATGGGTGTTCGGAGTGTGTAGACCCTTGAAACATGGGAGTACTGGCGGCTTGTGTTCTTGGGCTGCTTGGAGGGCTGCATGGCTCTCGGGTCGAGGAGACTGAAGAAATGGAGATGATGAAAGAAATGCATGAAAAGGCTTTGGATTGTAGGTTTGACAGGTCAAAGATGGAAGAGATGGAAAGATCTCTTGAGAGAACTGTTGGCTTTGACACGAAGGTGCTGATTCCAGTTATTTTTCATGGTAGTAAGGTTGTTGCATCGCCTGTCACGAGATACTGGGAGATAGAGAAGGAAGAAAGAAGGTATACCGAAAGAGTTATCAAGCTGCTTCCAGGGCTGGCATGGCACTTGATGGTGTGTGTATATGTGGAGGGGTGTGGAGATTGGATTTCTGATTTAACGCACAAGGTTTTTTCGGCGACCTCTTTCTGGAGGCCTGATCTCGTTGCTCTGTACAAGAATGGCAAGAAGAGAGACGGAATGAAGTTTGTAGACTTAGTGGTGGAAGTGTTCAGGCGGAATAGATGTATGGTTGGCAGGTTTGGGGATTCACTTGCTCGTTTGGCAGAGGCTCGTCTGCAGAGGATATCGGGGTCTCTGTCGCCTGGGGAAAGGAAGAAAGAAGAGGAGATGCTATGGAAGATCAAGGAGTATGGAGAAAGGTTGTGTACCGAAAAAAGGCAGGAAGAGATAGTTAAGGCACAGAAGATAATGTGCGATGCGTGTGCATATATTTGGGGGCGGGAGAGTGACCGAAGGAGTTTTCTTCTTGAGGCATATTCGAAGCATCTATGTTTAAGAATGGTAGATCCTAGTGTAGGTGTGGAAGGGCTGTTAGCTCATTGTATGGGCCACTCTAAGCTAATAAGGACGTACGAAGAACATCAGGTGGATGTTGCGGGAGAGTTGGTCTTACAGGTATTTTTAGGAAATAAAGATATTGATGATGAGAGCATCAACAATGCAGTTCGTGAAGTTAGAGAGAGAAAAGAAGCTGAGAGAATAAGAAAAGAAGAGAAGAGAATAAGAAAGGAGGAGGAAAGGGCCAAGAATGAGGAGGAGCTGTTGAGGATGGTAGAGAGTGAAGAGGGCAAGAGTGGAGAGGGAGAAGAGGGATGCAGGAGAGGCTAAGGAGGAGAGTAAGGAAGAGGACGGAAAAGAAGAAGAAGGTGTAGAGGCAGAAGAGGAAGAGAGTGCGGAGGTTCCGTTGGTAGAGACGGCGGTTGGAGGGGCTCGGCGCAAGAAGAAGGGATCGAGAGAAAAGAGGATGAGTGAAGAACACCATTATAAGGTGCACAGCCGGGTTCTCCGGTGGATGAAGAGTGCTGAGAGGATCAAGCGTGAGTTGGATGAGGGCTATGAGAAGAAGTGGAGAGGCAAGAGCGTGGAAGAGATTAAGGAGCAGAAGAAGGTGCATGACATAGTGGAGATTTTAGAGCTCCTCAAGAGCAAGGAGTGCGACAGGTTTTTTTTCCGGACTGGCAAGTACATGAAGGGCGGGAGTGAGAGATGGAAGATGGTAGCAAATGGGATACTTGAGGAGGGAGGGGAGAAGAAGGTGGGAAAGGTCGAGGTTGGGCTTTTCAAGGGTGAGAGAGGAGGGAGTGTGGTCTATCACCTGATGTTCAGGCCCACGGAGACTGAGAGGGCAGGAATGGTCGGAGGCTCGTCGTTTGGGAAGGGAGACGATGTGGATGAGATAAAGAAGGAGGAGTCCTCGGATATGTCTGGGTTTCGGTATCCTCCTGGTGTCCGGTGTGAAATGACGAGTAATGGGAATGAGTTCAGGATAGAGTACCGGAATCCCAAGAACACCAGCGAGGTTCTCCGGACTCTCACTATTCTTCGGATTCCTGAGATTCGGTGATGTGCTATGGTGGATATATAAATAAATGGAATGAAGGTTATTGTTATCTGGGTGTTATTTATATGGATGGAGATTAGGATTATACCTACGATGGCTGTGTAGAAGATCGCCATCTGATTGTATTGGACGATAGAATTCTGCTCATCTTACAGATAATGGGTAGCTTGCAAGAGTATCTTGAGAGCCCAGTCTTACGTTTTGGTACAAGAGAGACTCCAGGAGATTGGAGTTGTTTCGTGTTAACACAAATGCATACATGCACTGCAGGGCTAGCGGAGTGAGTTATAGGACAGAGTGTGTGGCTCGAGGATAGTTGCGTGTTGGATGTTGAGGAGGTAGGGAAAGAGCCCCGTTATGGCTTATGAGAAATCACCTGTGCAGGTTGGTGGCTTCCCTCTTGATATTCCAATATCGCAAGGAAAAGGAGATAGTGGCAAATTGGGTAAAGAGGGGCGTGCCCTATGTGGTGGAGGCATGCTCCATGGGTCTTAATTGTCGTAGTTGATGTAATGTATTGCTCCTCGGAAGAAGAGAATGCTGTCTCCTTCGAATTAGATCCAGATAATGAGACAATAATATTTCCGTTTGCCTTTGGAGGAGATAATATCATTATGTTACCAACAATGAAGTACAGCGATTACAAAAGAAGCACCAGGTACATGAAAGATCCTGAGTTTTTACTCTACAGTCTTTCTAGTGTGGTATGGGATCTCGTGGTCGGGCATGTGTCATACAAAAACGATGATCGATTTGACAAACTGTTTGATAAGATGATGTCGAAGTATTTGAACAATGTATCCATAAATGCATCAAGGATATACATAAGAGGGAACAAGACGTTTAGTGAGATGCTGGAAATGGTGTATGAAAGGATATTTGAATGTGACTCTAAGGGAAGTAGGCAGATGGCAAGGTATGGAGAGAGTCTTATAAGGGAAATTGATAGTAAGATGGAAAGCATGCCTTCCGAGATGTCTGAAGAAGAAAAAGAGAAGATGCGAAGTGATTTGAATGATGATAAGAAGTATGTGGAGTCTTTTCGTGATACAGAAAAATGGAGGCAGATAGTTGAGGCAGAGAAGATGGTGTGCAATGCATGCAAGGAGATCTGCCTTGGGTTGAAAGAGGAGGAGCTGATGGGACTGTTTGCTGAGGGAAGCATGAGAAAGGCTTTGAAAGCGAAGCTTGGTGAAGAGAAAGCCAGCCATAGGGGATATTTAGAATGTGCCTTTGTTGATATTAAGCTGCTACTAGATGCGCACAAAGAACATGGAGGAGATGTTACAAAGGAGTTAGTCATGCAGATGCTGCTGGGGAAGAAGGGAAAGAATATAGACAAAAGATATATCAATAAGGTCGCGAATGTAGTCAAGGAAAGGCAGAGAAGAAGAGAAAGGGAGATAGAAAAGAATATGAAAGAGCTGATGAGGGACGAGGAGAAGGCGAAGAGCAAGGAGAAGGCAAAGAGCAAGGAGAAGGCAAAAAGCAAGAAGAAAGGGGAGAGTGTGGGAGTCTCTGAGGCCAAGGAAGAGGAGAAGAAGGAGAGCGAAACAGAGGAGGTGGAGGCGAGTGAGGAGGTTGGGATACCGTCCGTGGAGGTTGGAGGAGCACGCAGGAAGACAGGTAAGAAAAGTGAGGGTGGTCGGAAGCGCTACAAGATTCACAGAAGGGTTTCCCGATGGAGAAAGAGCCCTGAGAAGATCAAGGATGAGTGGGACAAAGGAAGCGAGGAGAAGTGGAAGGGAAGGTCTCTTGAAGAGATCAAGGAGCAAAAGGTGTTCCATGACATAATGGGTGTGCTGGAACTTCTCAGGAGTGAAGATGCAGACAAGTTCTTCATGGATACAGGAAAGTACACCAAGGGCGGGAGTGAGAGGCAGAGGATGGTGGCGATTGGGGTTCTTGAGAGCGGAGGAAAGAGGATGGCAGGAGTGGTGGAGGTTGGGACGTTCAAGGACTCTTCTAGTGGATGCCCAGTTGTGTACCACCTGATGTTCCGGGTTACAGGGATAGAGGGGATGGGAGATGTTATGAGCCCAGAGTTTGCTGAGGCTAATGACATTGAGAAGATAGATAAGAATAGGGAATACCAGGATGAGGGCATGTTTGTGTATCCAAAAGGAGTAACGTTTGAAACGGTGAAGGAAACAGGATCATTCCAGATAGTGTGGGAGAATCCCTCTGACACCTCTGAGGTTCTCCGGCGTCTCACGATTCAGCGCAGGCCATGTGTGATCTGAGTGGTGTGATGTGATGATTAATAAAGCAAATAGTGTTATGCTTGTGTTCTGTTCCTTACTGTGCATTTTCTGTTACGACGGGCCGATTTTCCTTGGCTTGGATGTGGTGGAAGAGTGGAATGATATGTTTCTACTTGATTATTGATCGAAGTGATCATCAAAGACGCCCATGGATATATATCAGAAATGGATAGCCAAGGAAAAGGCAGGGATAAGACATCTACTCTCAGGTTGCATAGGGGATTCTGCTTGGTGGAAAGGATTTTTCCTTGAACAATCCACCAGACAAGAACAGGGAAGATGGCGACAAAGAAAGGATAGTCTCTCACACATAGGTGCTAAGCTTGCCACATAGCATAATGATATCAACATGTCTGTATGGTGATGCCGGCGTCCATGAACCCTATTGTCCTGGGACAAGACAGAAAGAAGGGAGGGAGATAGGCGAGGAATAGAAGAAGAGGGAGAAAACAGCGGAAAAGGAGAGTGAACTGAGATTCCGTTTCCAGTTATGGACAATGGCTGTACTGATCAGACGATGGCAAATGTAAGAGGCAGAAGGTTGGGGAGAAATAGGGGATGCCGGCGTACAGGGTGTCATGTATTAACTCTATGCTAGTGTTGATATCTGGGTGACGTGTAGAATTGGAGATGTTACGGGAAGAGAGTGCATAAGAGGCTTGGCGAGGGATCCAGGGGAGCAAAGGAGAGAGCATCGGGAGTCTAATAAGTGGGTGCCCTTGGCGAGTAATGAGGGCATGGGTAGTGTGCATGGTTGGATTGCTTGGGGGGGGGGGTTGCACGGGTCCGATGTGGAGGAGTCTGAAGGCATGAAGAAGGTAAGAAAAGTACTTGAGAAAGCCTTTTCCCGTAAGTTGTATGACTCAGAGGTGGAGAGGATAAGAACATTCGAGAAAGAACTCTGCTTAGACACAAGAGTGATGATTCCATTTATTTTTCATGGAGATAGAGTTGTTGCACTCCCAACCACAAGATACCAGGATGTAGATAAAAGTGAAAAGAAGTATGTCGAAGGAGTTGTTATGCAACTTCGACGGCTGGTGTGGCGTTTGATGGTATGGATGCATGTGCCTGGAGGTAGTAGTTGGATTGAAAGTTTGATAAACGAAGTTTTTGAGGCGACCGTTTCCAGGGATTCAGATCCTGTTTCCCTGTATAAGGGGGCCAGGAGAAGATCTGGGATCCGGCTGATGGACCTGGTGATGGAAGTATTTAAGCAAAATGTCAGTATGGTGAGTGAGTTTGGACAACGGCTTGCCCGCTCTGCAGAGGATCGGATGCAGGGGATACCAGGGTCTCTGTCGCCTGAGGAAAGGAAGAAAGAAGAGGAGATGCTGTGGAAGATCAAGGAGCATGGAGAAAGGTTGTGTACCAAAGAAAGGCAAGAGGAGATGGTTAGGGCACAGAAGATAATATGCGATGTGTGTGCATATGTCTGGGAGAAAGATGAAGACAGAATGAGCTTTATTATGGAAGTATATTCAAGACATTTGTGCTTAAAGATAGTAATGCCTTACACTGATATTGAGGTGCCGCTAATTAGTTATATAGATCACCATAAACTGGTGAGTACAGATGAGAAATATAAGAGTGTGGACATTATGGCAGAAGTATTCAAGCAAGCATTTATAGAGCATAAAGGTATTGATGATGAGAGCATCAACAATGCAGTTCGTGAAGTTAGAGAGAGAAAAAGGTTGGAAGAAATGAGAGAGATGGAAGAAAGAAAGAGAAGGGAGGAGGAAAGAGCCAAGAATGAGGAGGAGCTGTTGAGGATGGTGGAGAGGGAGGAGAGGGAGAAGAGGGAGAAGAGGGAGAAGAGGGAGGAGAGTAAAGGGAGAGGCAAGAGGGGTGCAGGAGAGGCTAAGGAGGAGAGTAAGGAAGAGGACGGAAAAGAAGAAGAAGGTGTAGAGGCAGAAGAGGAGGAGAGTGCGGAGGTTCCGTTGGTAGAGACGGCGGTTGGAGGGGCTCGGCGTAAGAAGAGCTTGAAGGGGAAGAGAAAAGGCGATGGGCACCACTACAAGATACACAGCCGGGTTCTCCGGTGGAAGAGGAGTGCTGAGAAGATCAAGCGTGAACTGGACAAAGGAAGCGAGGAGAGGTGGAAAAATAGATCGATTGAAGAGATTAAGGAGCAGAAGAAGGTGCATGACATAGTGGAAGTTTCAGAGCTCATCAAGAGCAAGGAGTGTGACAGGTTTTTTTTCCGGACTGGCAAGTACATGAAGGGCGGGAGTGAGAGATGGAAGATGGTAGCAAATGGGATACTTGAGGAGGGAGGGGAGAAGAAGGTGGGAAAGGTCGAGGTTGGGCTTTTCAAGGGCGAGAGAGGAGAGAGTGTGGTCTACCACCTGATGTTCAGGCCCACGGAGACTGAGAGGGCAGGAATGGTCGGAGGCTCGTCGTTTGGGAAGGGAGACGATGTGGATGAGATAAAGAAGGAGGAGTCCTCGGATATGTCTGGGTTTCGGTATCCTCCTGGTGTCCGGTGTGAAATGACGAGTAATGGGAATGAGTTCAGGATAGAGTACCGGAATCCCAAGAACACCAGCGAGGTTCTCCGGACTCTCACTATTCTTCGGATTCCTGAGATCTGATGACATACTATGTGTATGTGGCATATGGACATAATAAATATATGAAGTGAGTGGACGAAGTATTGCTTGACGTTATTCAGATGCTTCGGATGGCAGGGCAGGGACGTAAATAGAAGGAGTGTGGCTGGATAGAACTTACACGACATGTAGCTAGGCTGGAAAGGAGGTGGATGGGGAGGAAGGAGGATACAGATGGTGTGGGGTATCCATTGAAGGCAGTAGGCTGTGTGTATGCAAGGTCCCGGGCTACCATTTATTCGTCAAGTCGTTGGAAGGTGCTTGGCTTGGGAACCAGGGGAAATGGTTGCCGAAAATGAGCAGGCACTCATAGAGGATGGAAAAGTAAACAAACATGGAAAGGCCAAAGATAAGGACAAAGGCGGCTATCCTCCAGGCTGGAGCAGGCGCAGGGTCCCTTCTGGGCATGGAGCTGCTCTTCCGGAGCAACTTTGCCAGGACAAGGACGAGGGAGCTGATGCAGATGTAGGGGAAGAAGCGCCAGGACTCGTCCACATTCAGCGTTAGGCCTGCTGCAAGGAGTGACACCATCAGAAGGTCAATGAGAATGTCGACAGAGGAGTCTGTGAATCCGATTGACCCTGGGGTAAGGGCGCAGGAGGTGGATAGCAGGTGGGCAGGCAGTACGAGCAGGGAGGGGAGGAGGGTGGAGCAGACGGCCACAACCTCATCGCTGTTCCATTCTGTAGTGGTGAATGCAGCAATCGAGAGGATGGAGATGGCAGAAAATGCAAGGAGAGAGGCATCCAGGAGCAGATAGAGTGTTGCATATAATGCAGGTCGAGGCGTGCAGGAAGACTCGGGGTTGCCGAGGAAGAGGAGAGGGAATTGGACCGCCGAGTACAGGCAGGGAGGGAGTATTGCAATGAGCTTGAGAAAGGGATTTTGGTCGAATTGGCCTTTCTCCGGGATGTAGTACATGAGGACAGGAAGTGCAATAGATGTGTATGGAAAAAGGATACAGACAGGCAAGATTGTGGGGGGAGGGTGTGCTGGTGCATCCCTCTCCTTGGACGGCGTGGCAGTCAAATGAGACCTCTGGACGTCTATGATACCCATGAAGGGTCAGGGGATCGACGTATATTGGGTGGGGGTACAGCAGATGGCGGCTGCAAGGACCAATGGTGGGCGAGTGTTCCTGGCGTTGGTTAGACGCCTTGTTTCGTGTGTGCGGAGGCTTGGGGGAGTTCTTCCCGGGCAATCTCGCCTGAATGAAACAAGCAGGGCGATGGGTGGGGACAGTAGCTTCCAGGGAGATAGAAGAGCATGGCCACCGACACGGCGGTAGTAGCGGGCCGGGAGTGGGATAGGTGGAGCCGTCAGTGTCAGCGGGCAGGATTCGGGTTGTGGAAAGGCCGTGATAGGTAAGCAGCAGGATACGTGTTTATGGTCAATTGGTTGGGTGTGGGGACAAGGCGTGGTCTGTGGGCCATGTGTGCTGACGAGGGCTTTATGGGGCCGGGCAGTTGTGTGCAGCCTTGTGCGGGAGCGATGGCGGGGGGAGCTGCGGCAGGCAGGATGCTCTGTAGGTGGATGGAATGGGCTAGTTTGAGAAGGTTCTGCGGTGAAGAGGTAAGGAGCAAAAGGACATTATGCCTTGGAGGAAATGACCTGTGCAGGGCAGCAAGCACCGCTGAGAGACATCACGACGTCATATGAAAAGGAGATGGAGGCGACTAAGCAGGAGGAAAGATCTGGCCCATGAGGCGGATCTATGCAGCATGGACGCTAGTTGCAGCGGCTGGTGTGATGGACTGCTCCCCACGATTGGAGAAGGCTGCCGCCTTTACACTCGGGCCAGATAGCCAGGTGATAGTATTCCCGTTTATGTTCCAGGGATACAATATTGCTGTGCTACCGACAACGAAGTACGGCGACTTGAAGGGAAATGCCAGGAGACGTGTTGCATCCTTTTTAGAACACAATATTTCTCACGCGGTGTGGTATTTTGTGGTTGGCGGGATAGCATACAAGGATGATCGATCTGAGAGGCTGTTTAGTGAAATGATGGACGGGTACTTGAAGAAGATATCTGCAGGTGCATCAAAGGTGTACAAGGGAGGCCGCAAGATGTTTAGCGAGTCGTTGGAAACAGTGCATGAAATGATATTTGAATGCAACAAAGCGGGAGATGGTCATGTAGTGAAGTATGGAAAAAGTATCATAAACAGACTTAGCGACATGATAGAAAATGCACTTGGTGAAGTGTCTGCAGAAGAGAAAAGGAAGTATCGAAGGTTTTGGAGTAGGGTTAAGGAACGCGCAGGGTTTCTTTATAGTACGGAAAGATTGAGGCGGGTAGTTGAGGCAGAGAAGATAGTGTGCAATGCATGCAAGGAGATCTGCCTTGAGTTGGAAGAGGAGGAGCTGATGGGGCTGTTGGCAGAGGGAAGCGTGAGAAAGGCTTTGAAGGCAAAGGTTGATGAAGATGAGATTAGCCGCGGTCTATACTTAGAATGTACTGTTGTTAACACTAGTCTGTTATTAGATGCACACAGAGAGCATGGAGGAGATGTTACAAGGGAGTTAGTCAAGCAGATGCTGCTGGGGAAGAAGGGAGAGGAGATAGACAGGAGATATATCAACAAGGTTGCGAATGTAGTCAAGGAAAGGCAGAGAAGTGAGATGGAGAAGAGGGATCGGGAGCAGGATCCGGAGAGGAGAAGACTAAGAGCAAGAAGAGTGGGGAGTCTCTGAGGGAGGGGGAGGCGAGTGAGGAAGCGGAGATGCCGTTCGTGGAGGTTGGAGGAGCACGCAGGAAGACAGGCAAGAAAAGCAGGGGTGGCCAGAAGCGCTTCAGGATCCACAGAAGGGTTCTTCGGTGGAGAGCCCAGAGAAGATCAAGGAGGAGTGGGACAGGGGAGGCGAGGAGAGGTGGAAGGTCTCTTGAAGAGATCAGGAGCAGAAGGTGTTCCATGACATAGCGGGTGTGCTGGAACTTCTCAAGAGCCCAGATGCAGACAGGCTCTTCATGGATGCAGGAGATTACACCAAGGGCGGGAGTTCTCGAGGCCGTCTGGTGGTGGGGTTCTTGAGAGCGGAGGATGGCAGGAGTGGTGGAGGTTGGGATGTTCAAGGACTCTCCTAGTGGGTGCCCAATTGTGTACCACCTGATGTTCCGGGTTACAGGAATAGAGGGGATGGGGGATGCTGTGAGATGGGGGGCAATCTTGGTGAGACGAGCGACGTTGAGAAGATAGATGAGGATAAGGAATACCAGGATGCGGCAAGTTTGAGTATCCTCTGGGAGTAAGGTTTGAAAGGTGAAGGAGACAGGATCATTCCAGATAGTGTGGAGGAATCCTTTGAACACCTTGGTTCTCCGGCGTCTCAGGATTCAGGGCAGGCCATGGATGATCTGAGTGGAGTGATGTGTTGATGAATAAAACAAATGGTATTATGGTTGTGCTCTTGTTCTCTACTGACATGGTTTGGGTTATGTGGGGATCTCCTGGATGTGTGTGTGTGTTTATGTATGTTGACTGAAGAGAGCAGAGCGATCTGGTGGGTGGGTGTTAGGGATGGTCTGTGTGGCCTAAGAGCGTGTCGATAGATGGAGTGGAGAACTGTTTATTAATCAGGCCTTAGTGAAAGGAAAGACTCTCTTAGCTTGTGAAGTAAGCCAAAGTAACCATTTAGGATGGCAATGGGTGTCCACATCATGAATGCGTAGATAAGAGCAGCAGAGGTGAGGATGAGGACAAGGATGGCGACTCTCCATGGGGCAGTAGGCGGAGCACTCTTTTCGGATGGGCAATACCTGTCGTTGAGCAACCGTGCCAGGATGAGTATGGGGAATGGGACTGCAGAGAGAAGACGGTACTCGGGTTCTTTACATACGAGCACAAGACTTACTAGAGGGCATAGTAGGATCAGGATGTCGATAAGGACGTTGATGCCAGTATCTGTGAAGGCGGTTTGTCCTGGAACAAGGCGGCAGGAGGTGGAGAGGAGATAGGTGGGTGGGATGAAGAGAGAGGGAAGGACGATAGAAAAGATGAGTGAATCATCACCTTTCCATTCATTGATGGGGAGTGCAGTGATTGAAAGGATGGAGATGGCGGCGAATGCAAGAAATAGGAGATTGAGGGTGTAGTATGGTGTGGTGTGGAGTAGTATGGCATACTGTACCGCTGAGTATGAAAAGGGGAGGAGTATTGTGATGAACCTGAGGAGAAGACTCTTTTTAAAACTGTCTTCGTCGGAGATGAAGTACATGATGGCAGGGAATACAATTGAGACGAATGGAGCAATGCCGAGGATCTTCCTCCAGTGTCGCAGGTTTTCGGTGTGTTGCTTGTCAGTTCTGTGTATCTCTGGAACGTGTGTGATGTTCATGTGGGGTAGAGAAGAAGTATGGATGAAATGGATATGCTGATATGATTGGGTGTGTGAGAATTAGTAGTAGGGACTTCGTTGTGAGTAGGATATGGCGTGTATTGTTGGGGGGACTGGGTTTGATGGCGGGGCTAGGGTCTGGGTGGTCTGTAGAGCTGGAAATGTTATGGGGAGAGAGGACTGGATGAGGCAGAGGCTCTAGGATTGTGGGTTGTATGAGGGGCGGTGTCTTTCTCTTGTTCGCTCCCCTGGGATTGTCGAGAAGGTGGAGCTTCTTTCGGTGGGGATGTCGCGGAGAGTGCAGTGCCGTGGGGAGTGCTTCGGAGAGGGGATGCGGAGCGGATGGCCAACACACGGGTTAGGAGCTTTGAGTTTGCAGCTCTGGCGGCGTGCTGGGTGCTTTGCGGTGCGATGTGCCCGGTTACTCGCTGCCTGGGAGGCGGGGGTCTTGGGCGGTATGTCTGGTGTGTGGACGACTTTGGAAACTGCAAGACAACGGTTCTCGCAGAGGATGTGCAGGGTTTCTCGGGAGAAGGTGCGAGGTGTGCGGGAAGGCGCTTGGGATCTGCGGAAGGCTGTCGGATGTTCGGCAGGGGTCGGCGGCTCTGTTGCTGGAAGCTCTGGATTGCAGCAGGCGCTTTGTGGGGATTGTGGTGAAGGGCGCAAATGCATCTCGGGAGCTGGGGGTAGGGCGTGGGGGGCTTCCTGTGCTTTGCAAGGGCGTGGGGCGGGACCTCGGGAAGTAGGGCAGGCGGTGCAGTGCTGTCTATCCAGAGAGTGGCAGGGGCGGGCTTTGGACTCTCGGTGGGGTCCCGGATGATGGATGAGGTGTGTTTCCAATGGAAGCGAGGTCTTAATTGCGTCTATGGATAGAATTGGTTGGTGAGGTTAGGTGTCTCTCTGTCGGAATGGCTGGAGACTGCGGGGTGTGCAGGTATGTCCTTCCTGGCAAGGAGCTTGAGGTGGGTGAGATTCTTGATGGCTGATGGGAGGGCCCGGCGATTGGGATAGAGAGGCTGTGCGGCGGTGGAGGCAGCCGATCAAGACGGAAAAGGGCGATGCGGAGTATTTCTGTGGGTTTGGACAGGGAGGAGAGTGGAAGTGATGGCCTTTGCTTGGGGTTGGTTGTCCTTGCGACTCTCGCAGCGGGCTTTGTGGCAGGCTCTGATGTGTTGAGGTGCTGGGGATTTGGTCCTGCGACTGGGGATGTGTGTCTTTGGGTTGAGGCAGGGTTCTGGCGATGTCCGCTCCCTGGCGGAGGGGCGGATGGACAAGGGCCTGGCTTTTGGGATGCGGCTCTGAGGGAAGCTCGGATGTTCTGCAGGAGTTGTGTGGGACTCCGGATGATTGGATGGAGAAGATGATGGCGGAGGCTTTGCGGGAGAGGGGATGAGAGCATTCGTTATGGTTGATTTATAGGATGAGGAGAGGCCGGCTAGAGGGTTGCTAGCTGTTTTGGAGGATGTGGCTGTGCTTGTTGGGCTGTCTGGGCACCTTTTGTGGGGCTTCCGTGGAGTCTGCCTGTGTGTCGGATGTTCCGAGCTCGGATGTGGAGGTTTTGGTGGAGGAGGGCAGTGGAGATGGGGCGCTGGAGCGGGGTGTGTGAGTGGATGTGCGGAGATTGTGGTTGATAAGTGTTTGCTGGGATGGTGCTTGGCCTTGATGTTAGGAGTGGCAGGCCTCTTTTCTCTCTCTGGGTGTTCTGGCTAAGGAGGGAGGAAGGGATAGTTATGGGAGTGTGATGCTGTGTAGAAGTTTGTGGTTTGGGGGACTCTGTTTCTGTGTGTTTGGTGTTTGGTTCTGGATTGGCTTCGTGTGTGTGGCATCCTTCTGTGTGGTTCTTCTTCTTCTTCTTTGGGGGAGGCGTGCCTTTGGTTGGGGGCTGGAGGAATGGGTTGCCTGGCTTTGGACGGCTAGTGGCAGCGACTGACGGTGGTTGTTTGAATGTGCCGCAGTTGTTTGTACGGGGCGGTTGGCATCTAAGACGAGCGGACTTGGATCGGAAGTCTGGATGATCTGAAGGCATGGGTGCTAGATGGGATGCAGGGCGTGGCATGGGGGCTGTTGGAGAAGCCAGTGGGGCTGGACCGGCTTCAGATTGGTTGGAGTGCTTTGGCTTGGCAGTCTCGGGGAGTTGGGTGGGCGCGGCCATCGATCGGAGACGTGCAAGGACTGCTGCCCAGCACACGGATGCTCAAGAGGGGATATTCACATGTCTTTAATCGGGCAAGCAGGCAGGCGCTGGGGGACGTGTGTTCAGCCGACTATGAGCAGCAGTGGCAGTCGTATCGCCGGAGCCTCTTGTGCAGTCATGGAGTGGAGTAGTCGCGGGCTGATTGATGGGCACGAGGCAGGGCGGTGGGCACGGTCATCAAACAGCTCGGTGAGTCTCCGGGTCTGGTGCGTGATGGCGCGGCGAGTACGGTGCAGTGTTTGATCCTGTGTTCGCCCTGGTTTCGTCGTTGGTTAGCAAGGTGAAGGAAAGCACGGATGGCAGTGAGCATGGAGCATGGGAGTCCACGCAGTCTTATGAGGGGAGAGGGCCCTTCCGAGATTGGCAGTCCTTTCGTTCGGGCGGACGGGTTCTTCTCTGCTTCGTGCAGCATGCTCTGCTTCGTGCAGCATCCGGCTTAGTTCATCGTTCATCGAATGCAGCAGAAAAGGCCTCGATTCCTTTGAAGATCATCGACGGCTTGGGCACATGATGTCCTGAGGGACTTGAGCTTTTGGGCAGGGAGTCGAAGGCGGTGGTGGCATCCCGAAGAATCTCGTGGGGTTGCGCTCTCTGGGGTTCTGGGACGTTTGGCGATCGGCTTTTCTGGACGGCTCGCCTGACTGTCTCTGAAGAGAGGCGTATCAATGCCATGGGGAAGGTAGAGGGCTTGAGGCTTATTTCGTGTATGCACCGATGAAGGTGTTCCAGGTCCGGCTGGCTTCGAGGCAGTCGAACTGCACCTCGCTCGGGGCCAAGAGACCAAGCTCGGGGCCAAGAGACCAAGGATGGCAAGCCTCTGGGGGATCTCGACCTCCTGGACCTCTTGGTCCGGGCCTTCGGTGACATGGGGCAGGGCGCTCCGAAGGGCGTGTTTGAACGTTTTGAGTGGCCTTGGATAGTCGTCGAGAGGGCATTGGCCGCTCGGAAGCAGCAGGAAAAGTCTGTGGCATCTTGTTTAGAAGAGGGGCGTGAAGTGGACGACAGCCTCCTCTAGGGCGTCGAGGCACTGGTGGCAGCATCGACAGCAGCAGTTCGTTGGGGCTTGGGTTCGTTTGTCTCCAGGCCGTTTCTGATACCGTCGAGTAGGTTCTTGTCTTGCAAGGGATGATGGCGGACGATTCTTTGCTTGATCTCCTATAGCATCGGTGATAGGCGGCCCTGTGGCGTCCCATGGTGCTCCTCCTGTGCAAAGGCCCTTTCGCGATAGTTGAGGTCAACTTTGCGAGCGGTGTTTTGACACGGTTGTGTTGGATCTGTGGGCGGGATGTGTGTTGGCGATCCTTGCACATATGGGTTATGAATGGGGGGATTGGCGGCAGGATCTCGGGGCAGAAATGTGCCTGGGTGCGGGGGGGATTGTGGAGGGGGAACGGGTCTTCTGATGGGCTGAGAGGATTCGGTTGTCTGTCGTAGGCTTTGTAGGTTGCCGGATGTGATTGTGGGAGACTGTTGATTGTGGCGACATCGGGGGATCTTTTGGCGTGGCTGTGGCAGACACAGGGGCTCTGAGATGCCGACTGATTGGGTAAGGAGAGGGCTGTGAGGTGGGATGGATGGCACTGACTGTGGGTGGTGGAAGTGCTGGATGCCGGAGCCCGAAAGGATTCTCGGTGTATCGGGGGCTCTGAGAAGGAAGCAGAGTTTCTGTCTGTTTGTCTTAAAGGGGATGTGTCATATTACAGGAGTGTGGGCAGGTGAAGAAGGGTGGCAAGGATAGGGAGTGTGGGATTGTTGTTGGAGGTGTTGGGCGGATGTGGGTGTCTGTGGGCTGGAATATATATGATGTACTTCTGATGTGTCTTGATTTTGGGGGGTTTTAGGGAAGAATGGGGTCTACTTGCTTGCTTACCTACTTACTTACCTACTTATTTATTTATCTATTTATCTATCTATCTATCTATCAGGGAGTCTCTAGATGTATCGAGGATGGCTCTAGATGTATCGAGGACATACATTAATGGGGGCGGGAGGTTTAGGAGGGGCTGAAGATGGGGGATGGTTTCGGGGGAAGATGTGGAATGGATCAAGGAGATGTGTCTTGATTTGAGCTCTTCGGAATCTGGCTCGATTTGAGTCTTCGGATCTGGGGATTGGGGGCTCTGGAGTATGAAAAGTTTGTAGAGGAATGGTGATGAATTGAGGAATCGGATGGATGTGTGTACTATTACAGGCATGACGGCTCGGGGGAGGTTACGAGTTAGTCGATCAAGCAGATGGTGTTGGGTTCAAGGGGGCGGAATGTATATGGCGACAAGGTTGGGGTGTATCCAAAGGGAGATGTGTGAAGGAGCTGTTTCGGGGCTCTGGGAGGAGGGAGAGGATGGCGGAACACGGACGCAGATGGGTAAGAGAGCAAGGGAGGTGGGGCTTGAAGAAGGGGTTCTTCTCCTGTGGAGGACCCTGGATCTCGGGGGAGTTGGAGGTCGGAAGCTCGGATCTGAAGGTCAGTCTCTTTCTGAGAACTCGGAGCAGAGGAGTTTGATGAGATGGGGGTGTGGAGGAAGTTCTGAGAGGAGATAGAGACGGGGTGGTTTTTATGGATGTGTGAGTTCTCTGGGGGGTTGTCTTGTGGGGTTCCTGAGAATGGAAGGAGGAGAATGGCGGGAGTGTTGGAGGGAGACGTTGGAGGGAGGCATGGATGTGGAGTTGTGGGACCTTCTGTCTGATTGGACAAGGAGCGGAACAAGGATGGCGGTGGGGGGACGGTATGAGGTCATAGGATATGGACAAGAGATGGGTGTTCTTCGGATTAGGATGGGGGTTTGTGGATTGTGTGTTGTAAGGTTTGAACTGTGAAGGAGGATGGATTTGAGATGGTGTGCCTGAATGGTTTGAACAGCTCGGATCTCGTGGGGGTCTCCGTCTTCAGGGCAGGGCATGGATGATCTGGGGGGTGATGAATAAAACGAATGGGATTATGGTTGTGCTCTTGTTTTCTACTGGGATGGTTTGGGTTATGTGGGGGATTTTGTGGATGTGAGTGTGTGGGGCTCTCTGTGTTGGGGGAGTTGGGTGGGGAGGGCGATGTGGTGGGTGGTTGGGGCAGGGATGGTGTTGGGATGAGGGGGTTGAGAGGTGTTTATTGATTTTGGGGGGGGGGTGGATGTGGAGACTCTCTTAGGTTGTGGAGTAAGGCGAAGTAACCATTTAGGATGGCGGAGGTAGGATGGCGGAGGGCAGATGGTGAATGGGTAGGAGCGGCGGAGATGAGGAGAGGGATGGGGACTCTGTCTGGGGCAGTAGGGAGCTCTTTTCGGATGGGCTGTGCTTCTCCCCTCGCGATTGTGGCAGGATGAATACAGTATGATTGGTTTGCAATAACAATACTTGGATTCTTCGATGGAATGATAAGTACTAAACTTACTAGAGGGCATGGGATGGATTGGGATGGATTGGGATGTCGATAAGGGCGTTGATACGGGTGTCTGTTCGGGCGGTTTGTTGCGGAGAAGGTGTTGCGGAGAAGGTGTTGCGGAGAAGGTGTTGTGGAGAAGGTGTTGCGGAGAAGGTGTTGTGGAGAAGGTGTTGTGGAGAAGGTGTTGCGGAGAAGGTGGGATGAAGAGAGAGGGAGGACGATAGAAAAGATGAGTGAATGATCACGCTTTGATTCATTGATGGGGAGTGTAGTGATTGAAAGGATTGAGATGGCGGGGAATGGAAGAAGCAGGGGATTTCGGGAGTAGGATAGTGTGGTGTGTTTGGATGGTGTTGGTGTGTGATTGTGTGTGTGTGGCGGAGATTAGTGGATGGTTATTGGAAGCAGGATTTATGATTCTGGGGAGCAGCAGTGATGTTGTGACGGTGAGGTTGTGTTAGGATGGGAGATGGAGTTGTGGGGGTTGTTGTGGGATAGGGAGCTGTGTGTTGTGTGTGAGCAGCGTGGGGTTGTGGGAGTGGTTGGGTCTCGGCTTCTGTTTCTTTGTTTCTCTTTGTGTGTGTGTTGTTCTCTCTCTGTTTGGATGGAAGGGATTTTTCGGTTTGCAGTTGTCTTGAGTGTGTGTGGGGGGGGGTTGTGAAGGGAGTTGTGTGGGGAGGTTTATTTACGATAGGGGGATTTTGAAGTGTGTGTTGCTCTGCTGTGTGTTTGTCTGGGATTTGGGCGTAGTGTGTTGTTTGAAGGTCGGGTATTCAGTCAGGGGCTCGCTGTGTGTGGTGTGTGGTGTGTGGTGTGTTCTGGATTGTCAGGAGGGGGGAGAGATGGTTGGCTGGAGGGTGTATTGGGGACTGTTAGGGGCTCGTTTGGGGGTAGTTTGTGATTGGGATGGAGTGGGGACTTAGAGTGTGGGCTGTGTGGGATGGGACGCAAGGATGAGTGGAGGGTGTGGAGGGGGATAGGGAGCTGTGTTGTTTGTTTGTTTGTTTGTTTGGAGTGTGTTTTTGTTGTTGTGAGAGTTCTGGCTTGTTGTTTGTTTTGTGTGTGTGATTGGTGTTGTGTGAGATTTAGGGGCTTGTTTGATTGATTGATTGATTGATTGGTGTTAGGGGTGTTTATTGGTGTGTTCGGATGGGGGGAGAATGGTTTGGAGGGTGTGTGTGTGTGGGGAGGGGCTGTTGGGTCTGTTCTGTTTGGACTAGGGGCTGTTGGGTCTGTTCTGTTTGGACTAGGGGATGTTGTGTGTTTGAGTGTTGAGTGCTCGGGGGAATTGTGGTCAGTGGTGTTGGGGGAGAGGGAGGGGATAAAATGTGAGTGTGGGGGGCCTTGATTGTGTGTGTCTCTGCTGAGAGGAGTGAGTGTTGTGTGTGGGGTTGAT
Organism: Encephalitozoon cuniculi GB-M1; assembly: GCF_000091225.2. NCBI lineage: Eukaryota > Fungi > Microsporidia > Unikaryonidae > Encephalitozoon > Encephalitozoon cuniculi. The sequence goes on from NC_003242.2 coordinate 201,057, forward strand.
GGATGATTGGCTGGTTTGGGGGGTGCCGTTTGCGGGGGGAGTGGTGTTGTGTGTTTTTTGATTGATGGTTAGTGATTGTGTGTGTGTGGGGCATCAGGTTGATTCTGCCTGACGTGGATGCTATTCTCTGGGGCTAAGCCATGCATGCTTGTGAACTCTTTGTGGGGGATTAGCGGACGGCTCAGTGATAGCACGATGATTTGTTTGCGGGATGAGCAGTAGCTGCGGGAAACTGCAGATAGTGGTCTGCCCCTGTGGGGGTTGGCAAGTAAGTTGTGGGCCTATCAGCTGGTAGTTAGGGTAATGGCCTAACTAGGCGCAGACGGGATACGGGGGATCAGGGTTTGGTTCCGGAGAGGGAGCCTGAGAGATGGCTACTACGTCCAAGGATGGCAGCAGGCGCGAAACTTGCCTAATCCTTTGGGGAGGCGGTTATGAGAAGTGATGTGTGTGCGAGTGCAAAGGGGTCGCATGTGATTGGAGGGCAAGTCGGGTGCCAGCAGCCGCGGTAATACCTGCTCCAATAGTGTCTATGGTGGATGCTGCAGTTAAAATGTCCGTAGTCTGTTGTGTATGTCTTTGTGTGTGATGTTTGTGGTTGTGTGTGGATGTAGTGATGTGTGTGGCAGAGGACGAGGGGCACTGGATAGTTGGGCGAGAGGTGAAATGCGAAGACCCTGACTGGACGAGCGGAAGCGAAGGCTGTGCTCTTGGACTAATGTTGCGATGAAGGACGAAGGCTAGAGGATCGAAATCGATTAGATACCGTTTTAGTTCTAGCAGTAAACGATGCCGACTGGACGGGACAGTGTGTGTTGTCCATGAGAAATCTTGAGTATGCGGGTTCTGGGGATAGTATGCTCGCAAGAGTGAAACTTGAAGAGATTGACGGAAGGACACCACAAGGAGTGGAGTGTGCGGCTTAATTTGACTCAACGCGGGGCAACTTACCGGCTCTGAAGGATGCCTGTGAGTGCATGGCATGAGGCATGCGGCGGTGGTGCATGGCCGTTTTAAATGGATGGCGTGAGCTTTGTCTTAAGTTGCGTAAGATGTGAGACCCTTTGACGGTGTTCTACGGAGCAAGGAGGGGATGGAAGAGAACAGGTCCGTTATGCCCTGAGATGAGGCGGGCTGCACGCGCACTACGATAGATGGCGCTTCTGCCTGCTGTGAGGGATGAAGCTGTGTAAGGGGCTTCTGAACGTGGAATTCCTAGTAATAGCGGCTGACGAAGCTGCTTTGAATGTGTCCCTGTCCTTTGTACACACCGCCCGTCGCTATCTAAGATGACGCACTGGACGAAGATCGGAAGGTCTGAGTCCTGAGTGTTAGATAAGATATAAGTCGTAACATGGCTGCTGTTGGAGAACCAGCAGCAGGATCAGTATGTTGTTGTGTTTTGATGGATGTTTGTTTGTTTGTGGTTTCTCTGTTCACGGGATTGATTGGCATTAGCGGCGATGAAGGACGTGCAGGAGGACGATATGCGTTGTTGTTGTGACGGTGTCTGAATTGTGTGCGGTGTGCACGGGGACCCCTTGGACTTAAGCATATCAGTAAAGGGAGGAGAAGAAACCAAATGGGATTGCCTGAGTAGCGGCGAGTGAAATGGCATGAGCCTGTGTGGTAACTGCGTTTGGCGGGTTGTGTTTGTGGCAGCAGCGGCGAGTGCGATTGAATTCGGATGCGGAGAGGGCGATGTGCCTGTAGGCGCGGCGGCTTTTTTTGTGAGTAGTGTTGCTTGGTAGTGCAGCGCGAATGCGGTGGTGGATGCACCGAAGGCTAAATATGGCTGATGACCGATAGCGGATAAGTAGAGTGATTGAAGTGTGAAAAGGAGGATGATGAGAAATGAAAGTGAATGGAGTGAATGGGGGATGTTCCCGCCCGTCTTGAAACACGGACCAAGGAGACGACGGCAGGATTGTTTTCCGAGAGGGGATGGATGCTGCGGTCGGACCCGAAAGATGGTGAGCTATGTGTGTGTTGATTGAAGGGATGCGAAAGTGTTCTGGAGGATCTAAGCCGTTCTGACGTGCAACTCGATGGCATGACATGTGCATAGGGGCGAAAGACCAAACGAACCATCTGGTAGCTGGTTCCCTCTGAAATGTCTCTCAGGACAGCGGCGACGGGGAGTGTAAGATGTTGTAAAGCACTAATGCGCTTGCGTTAAACTTTGAAGATGTCTTTTAAGTGTGTTGCCAGTGGGCATACTGTGGTAAGCATGGTGTGCGAGAAGGGATGAACCTTTAAGCGGGCTAAGGAGTCTTATGCAAGGTGAGTGAATCCGGCGGCCTGATTTTGACAGTTGGACGGTGGCCATGGAGGTTGGCATCCGCTAAGAAACGTGTTGCAACGTACCTACCGAATTGGGCGGCGGAGAAAATGGAAGGGATTGAATTGCATTCCGATGCCTGCGGGGGGAGTATCTGAGTAAGGGGGCGGTATCGTTCTGCTGAAGGTCCTGCGTGAGCGGGGGTGGAGGGGCGATATGTGCAGATCTTGGTAGCAGTAACAAGGAAATGATTTGCGCTGTGGACGAGGGTTCCCTGTGTGGCAGGGGTGAATCGACTGTGGATACGGAGGTGCATTGATAGTTGTGTGTATTGCGGCTGGGAGGCGACTTGGCTGTGACGGATGGGGGCGGCCCTGTCCAGGATAGCAGAACTGGATGCTGTCTGCTGCGGATTGTTATGATGCGAAGCAGCGATTGTGGGCGAGCCTGTTCCGATGAAAAAGAGGCTGCTTTGTCGTACCTAGACCGCATCTGGTGTCCACTGTTTGCCGCGGAAGTGTTTTGTGCAAGGGCCGTAAGGGAAGTCGGCAAGATTGATGTGTAACTTCGGGAGAAGGATTGGCTCTAGCGTGCTAGAACTGTTTGTTGTGGGGAATCTGACTGTTTACTAAAAACATAGCTTTGTGTGTGGACGCAAAGTGAATTCTGCCCAGTGCACTTTTAGTTACGGCCTGTGTGGGCTAAGCGAGTGTAAACGGCGGGAGTAACTATGACTCTCTTAAGGTAGCCAAATGCCTCGTCATGTAATTAGTGACGCGCATGAATGGAGCAACGAGATTCCCACTGTCCCTACGGCCTGTCTTGTGAACCTACAGCCAAGGGAACGGGCTTGGGCTGATCAGCGGGGAAAGAAGACCCTGTTGAGCTTGACTCTAGCATGTGTGAAGTGCTGGGTGTGGGCATGCAGCGAGGTGGGGATGAGTGCGATACCACTATGTCTTCCGCCCAGTGCTTTGTGGATGGATGTGGGGAGTTTGGCTGGGGCGGCACGACTGCTAAAGACTAACGCAGACGTCCTAAGGCGGGCTCAGCGGGGAAGGAAACCACGCGTGGAGCACAAGGGCACAAGCCTGCTTGAGACTGTTCCTATTGCGGGACTGTTTGGGGGAAACCCTGGCCTAGAGATCCCATGTCCTATTGTGCGTGGGACATGGGTGACAGAAAAGTTACCACAGGGATAACTGGCTTGTAGCAGCCGAGCGACCATAGCGACGCTGCTTTTTGATTCTTCGATGTCGGCTCTTCCTATCATCGCGAAGCAGAGATTGCGAAGTGTTGGATTGTTCACCCACCAACAGGGAACGTGAGCTGGGTTTAGACCGTCGTGAGACAGGTTAGTTTTACCCTACTGTGTGGACTGTGCAGCAGATCTTGATAGTACGAGAGGAACTCTTGATTGCGACCTCTGGTGGAGCGGCGTGCCTGCTGGCTGCTGCGGAGCTACGTCGGGAGTATAATGGCTGAAGGCCTCTAAGCCTGAAGACCGACTGCGCGGTGTGTGTGGCGGAAGACGACCGCTGTGTGTGCAAGCTGTGCGGATGGAGGAGGATTCCGACATTTTGAGGCTGTGCATTTGCGCGAGTGTGTGTGGAGAGCTCTTATTGCACTGTGTCTTCTGCCCCTTCTGCTTCCCTGCCCGTCTTCTTCTGCTCTGCTGTTCCTTCTCTGCTCGGCTCCTTCTGCTCTGCTGTTCCTTCTCTGCTCGGCTCCTTCTGCTCTGCTGCATTCAGCTTCTCTGCCCGTCTTCTTCTGCTCTGCTGTTCCTTCTCTGCTGCATTCGGCTTCTCTGCCCGTCTTCTTCTGCTCTGCTGTTCCTTCTCTGCTGCATTCGGCTTCTCTGCCCGTCTTCTTCTGCTCTGCTGTTCCTTCTCTGCTGCATTCGGCTTCTCTGCCCGTCTTCTTCTGCTTCTTCGGCTCCTTCTGCTCTGCTGTTCCTTCCCTGCCGCGCTCCGTCTCGACGAGGCCTGCGCCTTCTGCGCGGAGAGCTGAGCTGCCCGTTGCTTCCGGTCCGGGAGCCGTGCTGTGTGTGTCTTAAGTCTTTGCGTCTTCTACTTTTCCGATCTCCCCCGCCTTTTGTAGCGATGCCGCTTCTGTGTGCATGCATGTGCTCTTATGTGCTGTGCCCTGCCGCGACTCTCTCGACGAGCCGACGTCCTCCCCTCTTGCCTCGCCAGAGGCCTTTTCTTCTTCTCCCCTCGCCGGCATGCAGAACATCATCACGACGCCATCACTAGAGCATTCTCCCTCGACACGAGTGCTCGCTGTGCGTGCTCGAACCTCTCCTGAGCCCTGTCTGTGCCTGAGCCCTGCCTTGTCTGCGGACATCCGGGTCTTCTGTGTGTGGCATCCTTCTGTGTGAGCCTTCCTGTGTGATGTTGCTCCTTCTTGATTCTTGAGCTGCTGCTCCTTCTTGAGCGCTATTGCCTGTTCTGGGGCCTTCTGCGCCCCTGTGTGCTGAGCTGTCTTGGGCGTTGCTTGGAGTGTGTGTTGGCTTCCTGTGTGTGGCATCCTTCTGTGTGAGCCTTCGTGTGGCTGTGAGTGTGGTTATGTGTGGCTGTGAGTGTGTGGAGAGGAGTGTTTATTTATTTGTGTAGCCTTCCTGTGTGGCTGTGTGTGTCTTAAGTCTCTGCGTCTTCTACTTTTCCGATCTCCGCCGCCTTTTGTAGCGATGCTATTGATGATGTGATATTCTTTTTGTAGACCATTGGTCATGCTGTGCCGTGTGCAGCCTTCCTGCCTCGATGCCTGGGACTCTCTTCCTGCTCTGTGTGTGGCTCTCCCTGCTCTGTGTGTGGTTACCTTTGATTTCATCTCGCGCTCTGTCCTTCGTCCGAGCTACTTCCCCTTGCCAGAGGTCTTTTCTTCTTCTCCCTCTCCATTATGCAGAGCACCATGACTCTCGCCTCGACAGAGGATCATCACGACACCATGGCTCTCGAGAGATTATGCAGGGCATTCATCTCTGCTCTCCAGAGCTATCTCTGCTCTCCAGAGCTTTTTGCGGAGCATGTGCGTGTGTGAGCCTTCGTGAGGCTTCGTGAGGCTTCGTGTGGCATCCTTCTGTGTGAGCCTTCCTGTGTGGCTGTGTGCATGCCCTTGGAACGAGTGCTGGTTGTGCGTGCCTGAATCTCTGTGCCTTGTCTGCGGACATCCGGGTCTTCTGTGTGTGGCATCCTTCTGTGTGTGTGTCTGTTGCTGTTCCCTCTGGAGCCGTCTGTTTAAGAGACTGACCTGCGGCCCTGTCGAGCGACGAGAGCCATCGAGAGCCGTGCTGTCTTTCTACGGGAAGTCTGTCTCTTTATTTGTGCATCCTTTGGCACGTTATTTGTCGTCCTTTGCATGTATGTATATGTATGTATGTATGTGTACGTACATAATGCATACGTATGCCTGTCTTAGTCCTCCACGTTTCTGCGGATCCGATGCGATCGACTGTCTTGCGTGTGATGCCTGTCTTGCCTGCTCTTGTGCCGTGTCTCTGCGCCTTTCCGTGCTTCTCTGCGAGAGGACACGCCGTTGCTTTGTCTGCCGCCGAGACTGCCTCTGCTCCGTGTGTGTCTTTTGCCGCCTGTTTGGGCTCTCCTGCTCCCGAAGGCCACGCTCTTCGACTCTCCATCGATCGTCTATCTGCGAATCATCCACTCTCCGAGCGCGCCTTCGAACGACCGCCTCTGCACATTCTCGAGCCGACGACGCCTCTGTGTGTGCGAGTGGAGTCCCGTGGCGTCTGCTTCGAGCCTCTGTCCTGCCTGAGCACGCCATACAGACTTGCTGCCGACTATCTGTGCTCTCCTCCCATGCCTCTACCACTTCTGGCCTGCCGACGGAGCCCCTGGCGTTCTTGTGCGTCGACCTCCGGCCTGTGCGGGTGCCTGCCCTGCACTGCCTGTGCGAGTTGCCCTGCACTGCCTGTGCGAGTGCCTGATAGTCCTGACTGAGCACGAGCTGCCCTGGGTGTTGATGCGAAGTCGAATGTTGCGCCCTTTATCTGCATTGTCTTATGCCCTCTGCCTACTTCTGTAGCGCCTTTTCTGCTGGTCTCCTCTCTGCGGGCTGTTCGCTCTCTGCGGCTGCGGGCTGTTCGGCGCGTCCTGCCATTGCATCCTGCTGCAGCCTCGAGCCGTGCGGAGGCTCTCCTGCGCTCTGTCTCGACGAGCCCTCGGGCTTCCTTTGGCTCTCGCGGGCATTCCTTGTCTCTTGGGTCGACGGAGATCGCCGCGGGCATTCTTTCGGCTCTCCCCCCTTGCGTTGACAGAGGATCACCAGACACCATGACTCAGCAGAACGTTTCTGGATGGATGCAGCCTTCTTTTGCGGATGCATGTCCTTGGAACGAGTGCTGGGTGTGCGTGCCTGAATCTCTGTGCCGAGCTGTTGTGCCTGAGTCCTGCGTTGTCTGCGCCTCTGTGCGGAGAGCTGGGCGTTGGTTGGAGTGTGTGTGAGCCTTCGTGTGTGTGGCATCCTTCTGTGTGTGGCTTCGTGTGTGTATGTGAGGCTTCGTGTGGCATCCTTCTGTGTGTGGCTTCGTGTGTGTATGTGAGGCTTCGTGTGGCATCCTTCTGTGTGAGCCTTCGTGTGTGTATGTGAGTGTGGATGCCTGGGACTCTCTTCCTGCTCTGTGTGTGGTTACCTTTGATTTCATCTCGCGCTCTGCTCCTGCATCTGAGTGACTTCGTGTGCGAGTTACTTCTGCTCTTTCTCTCCTGGACATTGTGCTGTTCAGGGCATTCTCGCTCTCGCCTCTCGCGAGGATTATGCAGGAGACATGGCTCTCGAGAGATTATGAGGAGTTTTTGTTTGAGGTGAGCGCTTGTTGTGTTGTTTGTGTGTGTGCGTGTGTGTGGCTGTGTGTGTGTATGCGTGTGTGTGGAGAGGAGTGTTTATTTGTGTAGCCTTCGTGTGTGGCTGTGTGTGTGTATGCGTGTGGTTTTTGTTATGTGTTGCGCCTTTTCTGCTGGTCTCCTCTCTGCGACTGCGGAGGTGTTCTGTGCAGACCCGTCTGTGTCCAGCCAGCCGGTCGAGGATGCCTCTTTACCGCCTGGGACTCTCTCTCCTCTTTTTCGCTCTCGCCCTTGCGTTGCTTGACAGAGATTCTCGCGGAGTTACTTTCGCCTCTCGCGGAGTTACTTTCGCCTCTCGCGGACGTTCTTCTCGCTCTGCGCTCTCGGCTCTGCAGAGATCTTTCCGCTCTCTCTCTCCTGGACATTGTGCTGTTCAGGGCATTCTCGCCCTCGGCTCCAGAGATTCTTGTTCTGCGCTTTCCGGAAGATTGTGCAGGAGACATGGCTCTCGAGAGATTATGCAGGACATTCATCTCTGCTCTCCAGAGCTATCTCTGCTCTCCAGAGCTTTTTGCGGAGCATGTGCGTGTGTGTGGCATCCTTCTGTGTGAGGCTTCGTGTGGCTGTGTGAGGCTTCGTGTGGCATCCTTCTGTGTGATTGTGTGTGTATGCATGCATGCCCTTGGAACGAGTGCTGGTTGTGGGTGCATGAATCTCTGCATGTGAGCTACACGCTTCGTGTCTTGTTCTCTCTCTGCGGACATCCGGGTCTTCTGTGTGAGTCCTTGTGTGTGTGCGTGTGTGTGGAGAGGAGTGTTTATTTGTGTAGCCTTCGTGTGTGGCTGTGTGTGGCTGTGTGTGGCATCCTTCTGTGTGTGTTAAGTAAGTCTTTTAGCTTTCTGTCTGTGGGTCTCTGGCGCTTTTGCAGACGGCGTTGATGCTGTTGATGCGTGTTGCTGTGTGTGATGTGGCGTGGTTGTGACTTTCTCTCCTCTCTCCTCTCTCCTCTCGGCTCTTTCGTCGACAGAAGCTTTCGCGGATATTCTCTTCGCCCCTCGGCTTGGCAGAAAGTATTCTCGCGGACATTCTCTTCGCCCCTCGGCTTGACGGAGATTGTCGCGGACATTCTTTCTCCCCTCGGCTTGGCAGAAAGTATTCTCGCGGATATTCTCTTCGCCCCTCGGCTTGACAGAAAGTATTCTCGCGGACATTCTCTTCGCCCCTCGGCTTGGCAGAAAGTATTCTCGCGGACATTCTCTTCGCCCTTCGGCTTGGCAGAAAGTATTCTCGCGGACATTCTCTTCGCCCCTCGGCTTGGCAGAAACTCTTGCTTTTCATCTTTTTGGCTCTCTGGTTTCTGGAAGATGATGGAGACATGGCTCTCGATTATGCAGGAGACATGGCTCTTGAGAGATTATGGGGGACTCGTTGGACATGGGCGTTCGTTGTGTGGCTGTGAGTGTGGTTATGTGTGGTTATGTGTGGTTATGTGTGGTTATGTGTGGTTATGTGTGGTTATGTGTGGCTGTGAGTGTGGAGAGGAGTGTTTATTTATTTGTGTAGGCTTTGTGTGTGTGAGTGTGGTTATGTGTGTTAAGTCTTTGTGTCTTTTTAGCTTTCTGTTTGTGGGTCTCTGGGGCTTTTGCAGGGGCGGTTGATGGGTGTGTGGCATCCTTCTGTGTGATTGTGTGTATGGGAGTGGCTTTTGTGATGTATGTGGCGTGGTTGTGACTTTCTCTCCTCTTGGGTTGAGGGAGATTGTCGCGGACATTCTTTCTCCCCTCGGCTTAGCAGAAACTCTCGGCTTTCATCTTTTCGCCTCTCCGCTCTTGGGAAGAACATG